>NW_027195269.1:82500-190000 GCF_038502225.1 Cherax quadricarinatus
AGCAGCAGCTAAGCTTCAGTTAAGCTAGAAGCAGTAAGCTTCAGACAACTAAACCGTCGTCCATCATTAAAAATCGAGGCATTCACAGAGGAGCAAACATGAAGGTGACCGAGTTAAAGCCAGAAACAGTACTGGCAGCTCTACGGACGGGACACTGATTGTTATTCAATTATTATATTATTATTATTATATCTTTATTTGTACAAGTACATGTACAAGGTATACATACCATAGCTGACATCAGTGACATACTACTATATAGAAATGTTGAGTATTTCCCACAAATTAGGTCAGCTTTGTCCCAGGATGCGACCCACACCAGTCCACTAGCACCCAGGTACCCATTTTACTGATGGGTGAACATAGACAACCGGTGTAAGGAAACACGCCAAATGTTTTCACCCTTGCCGGGAATCGAACCATGGACCCTCAGCTTGTGAAACGAGAGCTTTTGCCACCAGGACACAGGGCAGAAATTAGATAGTGTTACTGGTAAATATTGGAAAGCCAGTGGCACTAAGTGATAAGGACAGTAATTGGGATAGTGGAGGCACAGGAATTTATATTATACAAATTGTTGTAGTGCTAGAAATAAGATGGACCAGTTGAGATTAGTTGCAAGTGTAGGTAACATTGACGTATTTCCCACAACTGACACGTGATTTAGCATTAAAAATCGGGACAAGTCTGGCGAATGTCACATTCAAGGTTTTAAGTGTTCCACGTAGATAGAAGCATCAGAAATGAAGGTGGAGTGGCAGTGTATGTCAGAGATCACTTAATTTGCTGCATAAAAACGAGTATGAAGTCTGAAATGAGACTTACAGGGTCTGTCGGGGTAGAATTTTTAGAGAGGCATGAAAAACTATTTTAGGCGTGATATACCGTGCCCCAAACTTGGATAGGGACCGAGGAAGTCTACTGCGGGAAGAAATTGTTAAGGCCTCAAGGCTCCATTACATAGTAATTCAAGGGGACTTTAGTAAAATTGACTGGAATTCATCGACTGTGGATTTAGTCTAAGGACTTCTTAGAGGTAGTTCAAAATTGTTTTTAAAGCAGTTTGTCTCAGAACCTACAAAAGGAAATAACCTGCTTGATCTAATATTTTGACTAATATGTTTAATATTTCTCTTCAAACAGGTGTAGTGTCTGATATGTGGAAGATGGCTAATGTAACTCCTATTTTTAAAGCAGGGGACAAGTCGTTACCGTCAAATTACCGCCCAATAAGCCTGACCTCAATTGTAGACAAATTACCAGAGTCAATTATAGCTGATAATATAAGAAGCCATCTGGATAAGCACAGCTTGATTAATGATACTCAGTATGGATTCACGAGGGGCCGTTCCTGCCTAATTTATTAACCTTCTTCAGTAAAGCTTTTGAGGCCGTTGATCATGTTAAAGAATTCGATATTGTTTATTTAGATTTTAGTAAGGCTTTTGATTGAGTACCGCACCAGAGACTTAAAGTGGTAGCTCATGGCATTGGGGGAAAAGTGCTGTCATGGATCGAGTCATGGCTCACCAATAGGAAGCAGAGAGTATGCTTAAATGGAGTTAAATCCGAATGGGGATCTATAACAAGTGGCGTTCAACAGGGATCAGTCTTGGGCCCGTTGTTGTTTATAATATACATCAATGACCTTGATGAGGGAATTACTAGTGATATGAGCAAATTCGCCGATGACACAAAGATTTGTAGGATAATTGATTCAAACTTAGATGTCAGGGAACTTCGGAAGGATTTAGACAAACTCAATTCCTGGTCAGAAAAGTGGCAGATGCAGTTCAGTGTAGATAAATGCAAGGTTCTGAAGCTCAGGAGTGTCCATAACCCTAGTTCTTATAAGTTAAATAATGTAGAACTTAGCCATACAGATTGCGATAAGGATTTGGGGGCTATGGTAAGCACCAACCTTAAACCAAGACAGCAGCACCCAAGCGTACGTAACAAAGCAAACAGATTACTGGGATTTATATCTAGAAGTGTAAGCAACAGAAGTCCAGCGGTTATTTTACAGCTTTATACATCATTAGTAAGGCCTCACCTAGATTACGCAGCTCAGTTCTGGTCTCCATACTACAGAATGGATATAAATTAGCTAGAAAATATCCAGAGTAGAATGACCAAATTAATACAAAGCATTAAAAATCTTCCGTATGAAGAACGATTGAAGACTACATTCACTGGTAAGACGAAGATTGAGGGGAGACATGATCGAAGTGTATAAGTGGAAGATGGATATTATCAAAGGGGATATAAATAAGGTTTTGAGGATATCACTTCAAGAAAGAACCCGCAATAATGGATTCAAATTAGATAAGTTAAGATTTCGAAAGGATACAGGAAAGTATTGGTTTGGAAATAGAGTAGTTGATGAGTGGAACAGTCTACCTAGTAGGCTTATTAAAGCTATAACGTTGGGTAGTTTCAAATTTAGGTTAGATAAATACACGAGTGAGAGGGGTTGGATGTGAGTGAGACTTGCATGAGTAAATAGAATCATCAAAACTTATTTCTTGGGTAGCATTGAAAATTGGGTTGGGCAAATATTTTGTTGGTGGGAAGGATTGTAATGGACCTGCCTAGTATGGGCCAACAGGCCTGCTGCAGTGTTCCTCCTTTCTTATGTTCTTAAGAACATAAAGATGGAACACTGATCGAGTCTGCAAGTGCTTCCACCCCAGCCCCAGAGAGATGTACCCCATCCTTTGCATACATATCATGTTTGCCATAAAAGTTGTCCCAGTTGTCAATGAATGGAATTGCAAGTTCCTTGCAGTATCTGTCTAGCCAACAATTTACACCAATTGCCCTAGACAACCATTGATTGCCCACTCCCCTTCTAGGCAAGATGCTACATATGATGGGGACCCCTCCCTTAGACTTTATTAAATCTACAGCTGACCTGTACTTATCTAGCAGCTCTTCCCTCCTACCCTTCCCAATATCATTTCCACCAGCGCTGAGACAGATAATAGGCTTGCTCCCATTACCTGACATAATATCCAACCTGTTGACTATGTCACTAACACCAGCTCCAGGGAAGCACACTATCTCTCATCTTCTTATTCCTATTACAGAAAGCACGGTCCATATATCTTACCTGAGAGTCGCTGTGGAAAATACTGTATATATTTTCCAGAAATTCAGAATTTATATGTATATAGATGACCATACTGTATTTAATAACATTTATGTCATAGAAAATAGGAAACTGAGCCTGGGAAGAAGGGACAGTCGCCATTGTTATTTTGAATTGGATACAACGTTAGTGTAATGGGAAGGAATTTTCGTGCTCTAGAGGTTAAAATTGGGCTGACATCTCTCAAATAGGAGGCGAAATTGTTGGATGTGCATTCCTGCATAACTTGAGATATCAGGCGACTGGACAAGACAGCTCCAGGAACCTCAGATAAGTCTGTTATGTTATAACTCTGGCCAGTTGTTATTTTCATGTATAGACATTGAGGTTTTCCGAGTATGATACAACTTAATCTCCAGTCAAATTGGCGAGTGTTATGATATTAAGATATTCTCCTTCTGTTATGTGTATGTGTATTTATATATAATCATTTTTTAATTTTAATATACAGTCCACAAATTTATATATTTGCCAGCATTCCTGATGTATATTTCATTTAATTAATAGGTCTAGAGCAACTTGTGGATATGACAGTTGTAGGTATCGAAGTTGTAGGTGTCCCAAATTCCTACTTGTCTAACTGATAAATAATAATTATCTTTGTTTATTTACTGTTATGTATATAATGATACATTCAGATAAATGCAATTTTCCACAGTCACCAACCACAAGGATGCACTTACCTGTATAGTTCTGGCAAACAAGGAAACCATTGTTAATGTAGAAATTAATGACGAACTTGGCGCAAGTGACGGAGGTAACGAAGAGAACTATCAGTATGAAAGTATATTAAGCACTGTACATGCTAAGTAAAAGGACACAAGTACAACTAATGCGACATTTTATTGTGGCAAGTTTTGTCAAGCCTTCTGGAGAGCGAAATGTTGCCGCAATAAAATATCACATTTATTGCACTTAATATCTTTATTTACTATGAGTACATGTACAAGGTATACAGACCATAGCTGGCATCAGTGACATGCTACTATATAGAAAGCCACTTGTTATGCTGAGCATTTCAGGCAAATTAAGTCAGTTTTGTCCCAGGATGCGACCCACACCAGTCGACAAACACCCAGGTACCCATGTTGTAACAAATGGGTGAATAGGGACAGCGACAGTAGATGTCTTAAGGAAACACGTCCCTAATGTTTTCCAGTCATTCCGGAGGAGATTCGAACCCCGGACCTCAGTGTGTGAGCCGAGTGCGAAAGTGATCAAGTTGCATAACATTGCCGGTATTACTATACATGCTGCCCAAAGAACATTTATTTCTTATAATGAAATGAGATCGAATAGAAATGACCCGAAATTAATGAACAAAAGCTCAAAAAACTTTTAGGGCAGGAAGAAATTTAAAGATGCATCAGAGGAGGGGAGGGTCATCTTATGAATTAACATTTACAGTAAGAGGGAGGTTAAAAAAGGGATAATTAGAGCTAAATGGGATTTTGAAATTAAAATTGCTAGGGATTCCAAAACAAGAATATTTTTCCTGGAATATAGGGAAAAAAAGTTAGAGAAAAAATAGGTCCCCTTAAAAATAGTTCCTTCCTAACAAATTTACTTTCTTCAGTGCAACTTATGAGGCTGTTGATCACGAAAAAGAATTCGTTGTTTATTTGGATTTTGTTAGAGTACCACATCAGAGAGTGTTGAAGAAAGTGGCAGTTCATGGCACTGGGGGTAAAGTGCTGTCATGGATCGAGTCACCAACAGGAAGAAGAGTAAGTAAAGTAAAAGGACAAAGTGCAACTAATGTGACATTTTGTGGCAACATTTTGCTCTCCAGGAGCTTTGTCAAGCCGTTACAAACAATACACGTTTTGTTCTGTTACTCTTATGTTCTGGGCCTCATGTTACTGACCTGGGACCTAAGGACCACAATGAAAATAAATCACCCTGCTTAGATTTCTTGATTTATCTTGGGTTATTAACACTCAGGTTTAATAAGCCAATTAATTTTTTTCTCTCATTCTTCTTCGAGACATCCGCTCACTGAAGGTGGACACCCAAGAGCATCCAGCTACGAGGCTAGTGGAACCTTCCGCTCAGTGAAGGTGGACACCCAAGAGTATCCAGCTACGAGGCTAGTGGAACCTTCCGCTCAGTGAAGGTGGGCACTCAAGTGTATCCAGCTACGAGGCTAGTGGAACCTTCCGCTCAGTGAAGGTGGGCACTCAAGTGTATCCAGCTACGAGGCTAGTGGAGCACTATTGATTAGTATGTTAAGTGACAGTCTCAGTGACCAGCCATTCCGTCAGTTCTGCAGTATTTCGTCTTTACTGGGGTATATATACTCTGACTAGTGGTGTCTTCTTACAATAAAGGAAAAAACACCTAGAGGCTTGTATCCCACTGTATATTCAGGTGAGATTCGTACATATTTCTGTGTATACACTAAGAGGTGTGTATCTGTGAGTGTTTTCATTCAGAGATGTATACACAGTGAGGTGTGTATCTTTCACAGTGCTCACAAAGATGTCTCCCAATGTATATTCACCCAGAGATATGTCTTTCTGTGTATATACAATGAGAGGTATCTCTAAGTGCATATATACTGAGTTAATATTAGTCAATATTTTAGATATTTAATAAGGTATTATCGACTAGAAGAGGCAGTATGCAGCTTTAATTAATGACTCTCGTGTAGTTCATCTCATTTAATCCTAAAATTCCAAGTATATTTTAAATATGAATTAACGAGCTGTATAATTATTATAATTACAGGTAAGCGCTAAGCCAGTAATGGCCAGTAATAATATAATAATATTATTATTTCTGCAAGTACATGTACAAGGTATACAGACGTAGCTGACATCACTGATATACAATGTAGAAAGTCCCTTGTTAAGACGGACATTTCGGGCAAATTAGGTTAATTTTGTTCCGATGATGCGACCCACACCAGTCAGCTGACACCCAGGTTCCTATTTACTGCTAGGTGAACTAGGATAGCAAGTGTTGCGACCCACACCAGTCAGCTGACACCAAGGTACCTATTTACTGCTAGGTGAACTAGGATAGCAAGTGTTGCGACCCACACCAGTCAGCTGCCACCCAGGTACCTATTTACTGCTAGGTGAACTAGGATAGCAAGTGTTGCGACCCACACCAGTCAGCTGACACCCAGGTACCTATTTACTGCTAGGTGAACTAGGATAGCAAGTGTTTTAAGGAAACACGTCTGAATGTTTTCACCCGTACCGGGGATCGAACTACGGAGAATATACCGAGAACTTTCACTGTACGTATAAGTTTAACAAAACACCTAAATTACTGCAAATGGTTGAAGTTCCTTGACCTGTACTCTTTGGAACGCAGGCGAAATAGATACTTAATATACACTTAGAAAATCCTAGAGGTATTTGTCCTAAATCCCCACACGGAAATCACTTCCTACAAATCAAAATACTCGGCAGTCAGTACAATATCCCCTCAGTGAAAAGCAGAGAAGCCACGAGTACACTAAGAGACCCCACCTTAAATGTCAGGGGCCCAAGATTGTTTATTTGCCTCCCAGCATACATAAGAGAGATTACTAATAGACCAGCACCTTCAAGGCTGGCAACATTGCAGACCTGGAGAATGTACAAAGAACTTTCACGGCACACATGTGCGATAAGGCACCTAAACTACTGCGAACGGTTGAAGGTCCTTGATCTGTATTCCCTCGAACGCAGGCGAGAGAGATACATGATAATACATACTTGGAAGGTCCTGGAGGATTTGGTACCAAACCTGCACACGAAAATCACTCCACATGAAAGCAAAAGACTCGGCAGGAGATGCAACATTCCCCCGATGAAAAGTAGGGGCGCCACGAGTACACAGAGAGACAACATAAGTCCCCAGGGCCCAAGACTGTTCAATTGCCTCCAAGCATACATAAGGGGGATTACCAATAGACCCCTGGCTGTCTTCAAGAAGGCGCTGGACAGGCAACTAAAGTCAGTACCTGATCAACCAGGCCGTGGTTCGTACGTTAGCTTGCGTGCGGCGAGCAGTAACAGCCTGGTTGATCAGACCCTCATCCACCATAAGGCCTGGTCTCAGACCGGGCCGCGGGGGCGTTGACCCCCGAAACCCAATCCAGGTAAACTCCAAGTATACCTGGACAAGCACCTAAAGTCAGTACTTGACCAGCCGGGCTGTAGTCTGTCAGTTTGCGTGCGGTTAGCGGTGACAGCCTGGTTGATCAGCCCTGATCCACCACCAGGCATGGTTATGGATAGAGCCGAGAGGGCGTTGACCCCCAAATCATACTCCAGGTATACAGGTATATGGATCACAAGAGAGTTGAGTGCTCTTCTGCGCTACGGAAGTGAGGCGATATGTTTTAAGTCATACTCGACAGGTACGAGTATTGTTAGGTACCATACTCGACAGGTACGAGTATTGTTAGGTACCATACTCGACAGTTAGGTATAGTGAGGTACCATACTCGACAGGTACGGGTATAGTGAGGTACCATACTCGACAGGTACGGGTATAGTGAGGTACCATACTCGACAGGTACGGGTATAGTGAGGTACCATACTCGACAGGTACGGGTATAGTGAGGTACCATACTCGACAGGTACGGGTAGTGAGGTACCATACTCGACAGGTACAGGTATAGTGAGGTACCATACTCGCCAGGTACGGGTATAGTGAGGTACCATACTCGACAGGTACGGGTAGTGAGGTACCATACTCGACAGGTACAGGTATAGTGAGGTACCATACTCGCCAGGTACGGGTACAGTGAGGTACCATACCCGACAGGTACGGGTACAGTGAGGTACCATACCCGACAGGTACGGGTACAGTGAGGTACCATACCCGACAGGTACGGGTACAGTGAGGTACCATACCCGACAGGTACGGGTACAGTGAGGTACCATACCCGACAGGTACGGGTACAGTGAGGTACCATACTCGACAGGTATGGGTATAGTGAGGTACCATACTCGACAGGTACGGGTATAGTGAGGTACCATACTCGACAGGTACGGGTATAGTGAGGTACCATACTCGACAGGTACGGGTATAGTGAGGTACCATACTCGACAGGTACAGGTATAGTGAGGTACCATACTCGCCAGGTACGGTTATAGTGAGGTACCATACTCGACAGGTAAGGGTAGTGAGGTACCATACTCGACAGGTACAGGTAGTGAGGTACCATACTCGACAGGTACAGGTATAGTGAGGTACCATACTCGCCAGGTACGGGTACAGTGAGGTACCATACCCGACAGGTACGGGTACAGTGAGGTACCATACCCGACAGGTACGGGTACAGTGAGGTACCATACCCGACAGGTACGGGTACAGTGAGGTACCATACCCGACAGGTACGGGTACAGTGAGGTACCATACCCGACAGGTACGGGTACAGTGAGGTACCATACTCGACAGGTATGGGTATAGTGAGGTACCATACTCGACAGGTACAGGTATAGTGAGGTATACTCGACAGGTACGGGTATAGTGAGGTACCATACACGACAGGTACGGGTATAGTGAGGTACCATACTCGACAGGTACGGGTATAGTGAGGTACCATACTCGACAGGTACGGGTATAGTGAGGTACCATACTCGACAGGTACGGGTATAGTGAGGTACCATACTCGACAGGTACGGGTACAGTGAGGTACCATACCCGACAGGTACGGGTACAGTGAGGTACCATACCCGACAGGTACGGGTACAGTGAGGTACCATACCCGACAGGTACGGGTACAGTGAGGTACCATACCCGACAGGTACGGGTACAGTGAGGTACCATACTCGACAGGTACGGGTACAGTGAGGTACAATACTCGACAGGTACAGGTATAGTGAGGTATCATACTCGACAGGTACGGGTATAGTGAGGTACCATACACGACAGGTACGGGTATAGTGAGGTACCATACTCGACAGGTACGGGTATAGTGAGGTACCATACACGACAGGTACGGGTATAGTGAGGTACCATACTCGACAGGTACGGGTATAGTGAGGTACCATACTCGACAGGTACGGGTATAGCGAGGTACCATACTCGACAGGTACGGGTATAGTGAGGTACCATACTCGACAGGTACGGGTATAGTGAGGTACCATACACGACAGGTACGGGTATAGTGAGGTATCATACTCGACAAGTACGGGTATAGTGAGGTACCATACACGACAGGTACGGGTACAGTGAGGTACCATACACGACAGGTACGGGTACAGTGAGGTACCATACTCGACAGGTACGGGTATAGCGAGGTACCATACTCGACAGGTACGGGTATAGTGAGGTACCATGCTCGACAGGTACGGGTATAGTGAGGTACCATACACGACAGGTACGGGTATAGTGAGGTACCATACTCGCCAGATACGGGTATAGTGAGGTACCATACACGACAGGTACGGGTATAGTGAGGTACCATACACGACAGGTACGGGTATAGTGAGGTACCATACACGACAGGTACGGGTATAGTGAGGTACCATACTCGACAGGTACGGGTATAGTGAGGTACCATACACGACAGGTACGGGTATAGTGAGGTACCATACACGACAGGTACGGGTATAGTGAGGTACCATACACGACAGGTACGGGTATAGTGAGGTACCATACTCGACAGGTACGGGTATAGTGAGGTACCATACACGACAGGTACGGGTATAGTGAGGTACCATACACGACAGGAACGGGTATAGTGAGGTACCATACTCGACAGGTACGGGTATAGTGAGGTACCATACACGACAGGTACGGGTATAGTGAGGTACCATACACGACAGGTACGGGTATAGTGAGGTACCATACTCGACAGGTACGGGTATAGTGAGGTACCATACTCGACAGGTACAGGTATAGTGAGGTACCATACACGACAGGTACGGGTATAGTGAGGTACCATACACGACAGGTACGGGTATAGTGAGGTACCATACACGACACGTACTGGTATAGTGAGGTACCATACACGACAGGTACGTCTATAGTGAGGTACCATACTCGACAGGTACGGGTATAGTGAGGTACCATACACGACAGGTACGGGTATAGTGAGGTACCATACACGACAGGTACGGGTATAGTGAGGTACCATACACGACAGGTACGGGTATAGTGAGGTACCATACACGACAGGTACGGGTATAGTGAGGTACCATACTCGACAGGTACAGGTATAGTGAGGTACCATACACGACAGGTACGGGTATAGTGAGGTACCATACACGACAGGTACGGGTATAGTGAGGTACCATACACGACAGGTACGGGTATAGTGAGGTACCATACTCGACAGGTACGGGTATAGTGAGGTGCCATACACGACAGGTACGGGTATAGTGAGGTACCATACACGACAGGTACGGGTATAGTGAGGTACCATACACGACAGGTACGGGTATAGTGAGGTACCATACTCGACAGGTACGGGTATAGTGAGGTACCATACACGACAGGTACGGGTATAGTGAGGTACCATACTCGACAGGTACGGGTATATTGAGGTGCCATACACGACAGGTACGGGTATAGTGAGGTACCATACACGACAGGTACGGGTATAGTGAGGTGCCATACACGACAGGTACGGGTATAGTGAGGTACCATACACGACAGGTACGGGTATAGTGAGGTGCCATACACGACAGGTACGGGTATAGTGAGGTACCATACATTAAGGTTTGCAGCTTGTCGTCTGCAGCAGGATCGTTAAGGCAGCGTCTTACCTACACACTATCAGTCAAGAATGCTTTAGTATCTAAAACATATTAATGTAATCTCTCACTGTAAAAGCGCCAGGGTTTAATAATTATAATAATAATAATAATAATAATAAATAATAACAAAAACAATATTATCTTTACTTACAAAAATTACATGTACAAGGCATACAGACCATACTTGATATCAGTGACATTTTACTATATAGAAAGCCTAACACCCAAGTACCCATTTTACTGATGGGTGAACATAGACAACAGGTGTAAAGAATCACGCCCAATGTTTCTACTCTGGATGGGAATCGAACCCTGACCCTCGCCGTGTGAAGCGAGAGCTTTAACCACCCAAGTCTCGGTGTATTATATATACATCAATATACGTACCACTCACGCTAGAGTTTGTTTGGTAGTCACCAGATTTGATCAAAATTTTGAAGTCGAGTTTTTCTATTTTGTCAACCAAGTTCTGAGCCAGGTGTGTCTGGTGCATGCCAGCACTGAGCCAGGTGTGTCTGGTGCATGCCAGCACTGAGCCAGGTGTGTCTGGTGCATGCCAGCACTGAGCCAGGTGTGTCTGGTGCATGCCAGCACTGAGCCAGGTGTGTCTGGTGCATGCCAGCACTGAGCCAGGTGTGTCTGGTGCATGCCAGCACTGAGCCAGGTGTGTCTGGTGCATGCCAGCACTGAGCCAGGTGTGTCTGGTGCATGCCAGCACTGAGCCAGGTGTGTCTGGTGCATGCCAGCACTGAGCCAGGTGTGTCTGGTGCATGCCAGCACTGAGCCAGGTGTGTCTGGTGCATGCCAGCACTGAGCCAGGTGTGTCTGGTGCATGCCAGCACTGAGCCAGGTGTGTCTGGTGCATGCCAGCACTGAGCCAGGTGTGTCTGGTGCATGCCAGCACTGAGCCAGGTGTGTCTGGTGCATGCCAGCACTGAGCCAGGTGTGTCTGGTGCATGCCAGCACTGAGCCAGGTGTGTCTGGTGCATGCCAGCACTGAGCCAGGTGTGTCTGGTGCATGCCAGCACTGAGCCAGGTGTGTCTGGTGCTTGCCAGCCCTGAGTCAGGTGTGTCTGGTGCATGCCCGCCCTGAGTCAGGTGTGTCTGTTGCATGCCCGCCCTGAGTCAGGTGTGTCTGTTGCATGCCCGCCCTGAGTCAGGTGTGTCTGTTGCATGCCCGCCCTGAGTCAGGTGTGTCTGTTGCATGCCCGCCCTGAGTCAGGTGTGTCTGTTGCATGCCCGCCCTGAGTCAGGTGTGTCTGTTGCATGCCCGCCCTGAGTCAGGTGTGTCTGTTGCATGCCCGCCCTGAGTCAGGTGTGTCTGTTGCATGCCCGCCCTGAGTCAGGTGTGTCTGGTGCATGCCCGCCCTGAGTCAGGTGTGTCTGGTGCATGCCCGCCCTGAGTCAGGTGTGTCTGGTGCATGCCAGCCCTGAGTCAGGTGTGTCTGGTGCATGCCAGCCCTGAGTCAGGTGTGTCTGGTGCTTGCCAGCCCTGAGTCAGGTGTGTCTGGTGCTTGCCAGCCCTGAGTCAGGTGTGTCTGGTGCATGCCCGCCCTGAGTCAGGTGTGTCTGGTGCATGCCAGCCCTGAGTCAGGTGTGTCTGGTGCATGCCAGCCCAGAGTCAGGTGTGTCTGGTGCATACCAGCCCTGAGTCAGGTGTGTCTGGTGCATGCCCGCCGTGAGTCAGGAGTGTCTGGCGCATGCCAGCCCTGAGTCAGGTGTGTCTGGAGCTTGCCAGCATTGAGCCCCAGGTGTGTCTGGTGCTTGCCAGCCCTGAGTCAGGTGTGTCTGGTGCATGCCAGCCCTGAGCCAGGTGTGTCTGATGCATGCCAGCCCTGAGCCAGGTGTGTCTGTTGCATGCCAGCCCTGAGCCAGGTGTGTCTGGTGCATGCCAGCCCTCGAACCAGGTGTGTCTGGTGCATGCCAGCCCCCGAGTCAGGTGTGTCTGGTGCATGCCAGCCCCCGAGTCAGGTGTGTCTGGTGCATGCCAGCCCCCGAGTCAGGTGTGTCTGGTGCATGCCAGCCCCCGAGTCAGGTGTGTCTGGTGCATGCCAGCCCCCGAGTCAGGTGTGTCTGGTGCATGCCAGCCCCCGAGTCAGGTGTGTCTGGTGCATGCCAGCCCCCGAGTCAGGTGTGTCTGGTGCATGCCAGCCCCCGAGTCAGGTGTGTCTGGTGCATGCCAGCCCCCGAGTCAGGTGTGTCTGGTGCATGCCAGCCCCCGAGTCAGGTGTGTCTGGTGCATGCCAGCCCCCGAGTCAGGTGTGTCTGGTGCATGCCAGCCCCCGAGTCAGGTGTGTCTGGTGCATGCCAGCCCCCGAGTCAGGTGTGTCTGGTGCATGCCAGCCCCCGAGTCAGGTGTGTCTGGTGCATGCCAGCCCCCGAGTCAGGTGTGTCTGGTGCATGCCAGCCCCCGAGTCAGGTGTGTCTGGTGCATGCCAGCCCCCGAGTCAGGTGTGTCTGGTGCATGCCAGCCCCCGAGTCAGGTGTGTCTGGTGCATGCCAGCCCCCGAGTCAGGCGTGTCTGGTGCATGCCAGCCCCCGAGTCAGGCGTGTCTGGTGCATGCCAGCCCCCGAGTCAGGTGTGTCTGGTGCATGCCAGCCCCCGAGTCAGGTGTGTCTGGTGCGTGCCAGCCCCCGAATCAGGTGTGTCTGTTGCGTGCCAGCATTGAGCCCCAGGTGTGTCTGGTGCATGCCAGCCCTCAGCCAGGTGTGTCTGGTGCATGCCAGCCCTCAGCCAGGTGTGTCTGGTGCATGCCAGCCCTCAGCCAGGTGTGTCTGGTGCATGCCAGCCCTCAGCCAGGTGTGTCTGGTGCATGCCAGCCCTCAGCCAGGTGTGTCTGGTGCATGCCAGCCCTCAGCCAGGTGTGTCTGGTGCATGCCAGCCGTCAGCCAGGTGTGTCTGGTGCATGCCAGCCGTCAGCCAGGTGTGTCTGGTGCATGCCAGCCCTCAGCCAGGTGTGTCTGGTGCATGCCAGCCCTCAGCCAGGTGTGTCTGGTGCATGCCAGCCCTCAGCCAGGTGTGTCTGGTGCATGCCAGCCCTCAGCCAGGTGTGTCTGGTGCATGCCAGCCCTCAGCCAGGTGTGTCTGGTGCATGCCAGCCCTCAGCCAGGTGTGTCTGGTGCATGCCAGCCCTCAGCCAGGTGTGTCTGGTGCATGCCAGCCCTGAGCCAGGTGTGTCTGGTGCATGCCAGCCCTGAGCCAGGTGTGTCTGGTGCATGCCAGCCCTCAGCCAGGTGTGTCTGGTGCATGCCAGCCCTCAGCCAGGTGTGTCTGGTGCATGCCAGCCCTCAGCCAGGTGTGTCTGGTGCATGCCAGCCCTCAGCCAGGTGTGTCTGGTGCATGCCAGCCCTCAGCCAGGTGTGTCTGGTGCATGCCAGCCCTCAGCCAGGTGTGTCTGGTGCATGCCAGCCCTCAGCCAGGTGTGTCTGGTGCATGCCAGCCCTCAGCCAGGTGTGTCTGGTGCATGCCAGCCCTCAGCCAGGTGTGTCTGGTGCATGCCAGCCCTCAGCCAGGTGTGTCTGGTGCATGCCAGCCCTCAGCCAGGTGTGTCTGGTGCATGCCAGCCCTCAGCCAGGTGTGTCTGGTGCATGCCAGCCCTCAGCCAGGTGTGTCTGGTGCATGCCACCCATGAGTCACGTGTGTCTGGTGCATGCCACCCATGAGTCACGTGTGTCTGGTGCATGCCAGCCCTGAGTCGGGTGTGTCTGGTGCATGCCAGCCCTGAGTCAGGTGTGTCTGGTGCATGCCAGCCCTGAGTCAGGTGTGTCTGGTGCATGCCAGCCCTGAGTCAGGTGTGTCTGGTGCATGCCAGCCCTGAGTCAGGTGTGTCTGGTGCATGCCAGCCCTGAGTCAGGTGTGTCTGGTGCATGCCAGCCCTGAGTCAGGTGTGTCTGGTGCATGCCAGCCCTGAGTCAGGTGTGTCTGGTGCATGCCAGCCCTGAGTCAGGCGTGTCTGGTGCATGCCAGCCCTGAGTCAGGCGTGTCTGGTGCATGCCAGCCCTGAGTCAGGCGTGTCTGGTGCATGCCAGCCCTGAGTCAGGCGTGTCTGGTGCATGCCAGCCCTGAGTCAGGCGTGTCTGGTGCATGCCAGCCCTGACTCAGGTGTGTCTGGTGCATGCCAGCCCTGACTCAGGTGTGTCTGGTGCATGCCAGCCCTGACTCAGGTGTGTCTGGTGCATGCCAGCCCTGACTCAGGTGTGTCTGGTGCATGCCAGCCCTGACTCAGGTGTGTCTGGTGCATGCCAGCCCTGAGTCAGGTGTGTCTGGTGCATGCCAGCCCTGAGTCAGGTGTGTCTGGTGCATGCCAGCCCTGAGTCAGGTGTGTCTGGTGCATGCCAGCCCTGTGCCAGGTGTGTTTGGTGCATGCCAGCCCTGAGCCAGGTTTGTCTGGTGCATGCCAGCCCTGAGCCAGGTGTGTCTGGTGCATGCCAGCCCTGAGCCAGGTTTGTCTGGTGCATGCCAGCCCTGAGTCAGGTGTGTCTGGTGCATGCCAGCCCTGAGCCAAGTGTGTCTGATGCATGCCAGCCCAGAGCAAGGAGTGTCTGGTGAATGCCAGCCCGCAGCCAGGTGTATCTGGTGCATGCCAGCCCTGAGCCAAGTGTGTCTGATGCATGCCAGCCCGGAGCAAGGTGTGTCTGGTGCATGCCAGCCCTGAGTCAGGTGTGTCTGGTGCATACCAGCCCTGAACCAGGCGTGTCTGGTGCATGCCAGCCCTCAGCCAGTTGTGTCTGGTGCATGCCAGCCCTGAGCCAGGTGTGTGTTGTGCATGCCAGCCCTCAGCCAGGTGTATGTGATCCGTGCCAGCCCTGAATCAGGCGTGTCTGATCCGTGCCAGCCCTGAATCAGGTGTGTCTGGTGCATGCCAGCCCTGAGTCAGGTTTGTCTGGTGCTTGCCAGCCCTGAGCCAGGTGTGTCTGGTGCATGCCAGCCCGGAGCCAGGTGTGTCTGGTGCATGCCAGCCCGGAGCCAGGTGTGTCTGGTGCATGCCAGCCCGGAGCCAGGTGTGTCTGGTGCATGCCAGCCCGGAGCCAGGTGTGTCTGGTGCATGCCAGCCCGGAGCCAGGTGTGTCTGGTGCATGCCAGCCCGGAGCCAGGTGTGTCTGGTGCATGCCAGCCCGGAGCCAGGTGTGTCTGGTGCATGCCAGCCCGGAGCCAGGTGTGTCTGGTGCATGCCAGCCCGGAGCCAGGTGTGTCTGGTGCATGCCAGCCCGGAGCCAGGTGTGTCTGGTGCATGCCAGCCCGGAGCCAGGTGTGTCTGGTGCATGCCAGCCCGGAGCCAGGTGTGTCTGGTGCATGCCAGCCCGGAGCCAGGTGTGTCTGGTGCATGCCAGCCCGGAGCCAGGTGTGTCTGGTGCATGCCAGCCCGGAGCCAGGTGTGTCTGGTGCATGCCAGCCCGGAGCCAGGTGTGTCTGGTGCATGCCAGCCCGGAGCCAGGTGTGTCTGGTGCATGCCAGCCCGGAGCCAGGTGTGTCTGGTGCATGCCAGCCCGGAGCCAGGTGTGTCTGGTGCATGCCAGCCCGGAGCCAGGTGTGTCTGGTGCATGCCAGCCCGGAGCCAGATGTGTCTGGTGCATGCCAGCCCGGAGCCAGGTGTGTCTGGTGCATGCCAGCCCGGAGCCAGGTGTGTCTGGTGCATGCCAGCCCGGAGCCAGGTGTGTCTGGTGCATGCCAGCCCGGAGCCAGGTGTGTCTGGTGCATGCCAGCCCGGAGCCAGGTGTGTCTGGTGCATGCCAGCCCGGAGCCAGGTGTGTCTGGTGCATGCCAGCCCTGAGCCAGGTGTGTCTGGTGCATACCAGCCCTGAGCCAGGCGTGTCTGGTGCATGCCAGCCCTCAGCCAGGTGTGTCTGGTGCATGCCAGCCCTCAGCCAGGTGTGTCTGGTGCATGCCAGCCCTCAGCCAGGTGTGTCTGGTGCATGCCAGCCCTCATCCAGGTGTGTCTGGTGCATGCCAGCCCTCAACCAAGTGTGTCTGGTGCATTCCAGCTTTCAGCCAGGTGTGTGTGATCCATGCCAGCCCTGATTCAGGCGTGTCTGATCCGTGCCAGCCCTGAGCCAGGTGTGTGTGGTGCATGCCAGCCCAGAGCCAGGTGTGTCTGGTGCATGCCATCCTTGATCCAGGTGTGTCTGTTGCATGCCAGCTCTGAGCAGGTGTGTCTGGTGCATGCCAGCCCTGAGCAGGTGTGTCTGGTGCATGTCAGCCCTGAGCAGGTGTGTCTGGTGCGTGGCAGCCCTGAGCCAGGTGTGTGTGATCCGTGCCAGCCCTGAGCCAGGTGTGTGTGATCCGTGCCAGCCCTGAATCAGGTGTGTCTGGTGCATGCCAGCCCTGAGTCAGGTGTGTCTGGTGCATGCCACCCCTGAGTCAGGTGTGTCTGGTGCATGCAAGTACTGAGCCAGGTGTGTCTGGTGCATGCCAGCCCTGAGCCAGGTGTGTGTGTTGCATGCCAGCTCTGAGCAGGTGTGTCTGGTGCGTGCCAGCCCTGAGCCAGGTGTGTCTGGTGCATGCCACCCCTGAGTCAGGTGTGTCTGGTGCATGCCACCCCTGAGTCAGGTGTGTCTGGTGCATGCAAGTACTGAGCCAGGTGTGTCTGGTGCATGCCAGCCCTGAGCCAGGTGTGTCTGGTGCATGCCAGCCCTGAGCCAGGTGTGTCTGGTGCATGCCAGCCTTGAGCCAGGTGTGTGTGTTGCATGCCAGCTCTGAGCAGGTGTGTCTGGTGCATGCCAGCCCTGAATCAGGTGTGTGTGGTGCTTGCCAGCCCTGAGCCAGGTATGTCTGGACAAGTCAGCCTTTGGCCAGGTGTTTGTCCCTCAGTGTATGTACTCTGAAGTTCAGTTCCATAGTCAGGAACTATGGAACTGAACTTCTCCAGGCTGAGGGACTGACAACCTCAAATTCTACAACTTCAAGGGTGATGGACTGGTTACATCGTCTTCACATCTCTACTGTGCCTGCCTACTTTCTGTACTCGACTGAAGAAGCCTACTGTGTAGGCGAAACGTTTCGGAATAAAGTTGCTTAACTGTTGCCTATGTGTCTTACCTACCACAAATCCAATTCCCTAGATCAAGAGCCCCTCACCAGTGTCAAGGAACCTCCCTAGAGGGGTATATATTCTGAGGTATATACTCCCCCACATGTGCACATAATGTTGCTTCCAGTGCACACATCAAGGCAGATTACTAATCAGAATATATGAAATCCTGAAACGACTGTTTCCTGACTGGATGATAGGATTTAAAGCCTATCTCCTGCACGAGGTTCATCAAGGTTCCATGATCACTTTTCCAAAACTTTAACCTCGAAAATAAAGAGAAAATAAACTCTCAGCATATATACACTGAGAGGTTGGTTGGTTAATTGGGTTTAAAGCTTATCTGCTGCACTAGGGGCATTAAGGTTGCATAGTAATCTTAAGGTAAACTCTGGGTATATATACAATGATAAGTTAGGTTAGGTAGGTTTGTCAGGAAACATGTCGTCTTTCATGAATTGGGTCATAGTCACCAAGCCTCTGACCTGGTGGCAATGCTTTTGCTTCACACGGTGAGGGTCCGGGTTCAATCCCAACAAAGGTTTAAACACTGGACGTGTTTCCTTACACTGGTTGTCTATGTTCACCCATCAGTAAAATGGGTACCTGGGGGTTAGTGGACTGGTGTGGGTCGCATCCTGGGTTAAAACTGACCTAATTTTCGGGTAATGCTCGGCATAATAAGCAGCTTTCTATATAGTAGTATGTCACTGATGTCAGCTATGTTCTGTATACCTTGTACATGTACTCGTATACCTTGTACATGTACTCGTATACCTTGTACATGTACTCGTATACCTTGTACATGTACTTGTAGAAATAAAGATATGAGATGACCCGGAACTGCAGCTATTGGTCATTTGACAAAGACCTTCCGCTGGCTTATCAGTTCACCACTTCAAAAATTATGGTTATGATTATAATAATTTCTATGAAGACACAGAGAAATATACCCGGCGTGAAATTTCTTATTTAATCCTGACTTATATTAAATTAGTTTACATTATAACACAAGTAATGTATAACAAAAACCACTGCATATTTATTGCAAATTATTATTTTGTCATATTTTGTCGTTTTATTAAAGTTTAAGCTAAGAGAAACATTGCAGTTATAATGTTAGAAGTTTGCCTGAGTTACCCATTATACATTTTCTCTTACAACTGATGAACATTTTAAATGGAGTAACTACTTTATTTACCAACATGTTGCAATAAAAGATAGATAAGCAACGTGAGAGAGAGAGAGAGAGAGAGAGAGAGAGAGAGAGAACGAAGAGAACAGGTACACATAAATAATTACACAAATTAACATATGTAGTGTGGAAAATTTTGGATTTTCCTAAATTCAGCATGAATAAATTTGAATAATACAATAATTTTGTAATAAAATATTCTGATTTGATCCTTTCGAGAAATTTTGAGTGAGGGGAAGGGGGGTAGAACATCTGAGTGACGCCGGAAAGGAGAGACGCCATTTGTAGTTTGTGGGCACTGATAAAAAAATCACAATACCGTGACTGGAATATACAAATAAACCGCTATGTAGACGACATCTTTGCTCTTTGGCCTCATAATTAGTCACTTTCAACCATTTCTTGATGTTCTTAACAATCTTGCCCCTTCCATTAAGTTTAAAGCTGAATGGGAATCTAATTCCTTGCTTCCTTTCCTTGACGTTCATGTCCACCGCTCAGATACAGGTTTTGCTTTATCCGTGTACCGCAAACCTATGTACAGTGTCATGTACATTCACTACTTTTCTCATCATGCAACAATAACTACTACAGCAGAAAAAGTGTCCCAAACACATACACATACAAACAGATACAATACAAATAGACAGATCTCCACTTTAAGGAAGCTATTAGTGGAATATACAGCAAAACAACCAATATCACATGCAATCCTGTGTACTCTGCAACCAAACAAACAAACTGGCTACTGCATGAAATACATTCAACTTCTGTGGGAAATGGACCCACACACCTTGTGCAGGTATTTCAGGAATCATCTGCAAGAGATATTGAACCAGCAAAGTGTTTTTGGGTATGCCCGAATGAAACCGAACTGTGGAATAAAATCACATTGATATTAAAAGATAACATCAAAACGGCCTTCATAAAAAAAAAAACAGCACTCTACAACAGTTGGGAAGATAAAAATTCTGGGCCAGGTGGTGCTATCGGCCCTGGTACAAATGCTGTCCTGGTAGACAGTAACGAAGATAGAGAAATAAATGATGGTGGCCTGGAGGTGGACAGGAGCTCTAGTGGAAGTAAGTTTATCCAGGTATACACATATACAATTACATAATCATACATAGCAGCATGTGTAAAGAACCTGGGATAACCCAAAAAAGTCAGTGACTTTTTTCCATTGGGATCCTTTACTGGAGAAACAGGTGTAGACAAGGACAAGCAAAAACCAATGTTGCAGACTAGCAATACCACAGGAGATAGTAAACAAGGGGATGCCCAGAGAAATAGTGAAGATAAATTACCGGAAATAACTGATGAAGGCTCCATTGTTAACACTAGTGCTGAAGATAGAAACGAGACAGGAAAACACGTACCAGTAGGGAATACTGTGGAAATTTATTTGGTCCCTAAAGTTCCACAGGACAGATACGACGTACGAAGGGGTCCCAGCATAGCCGTAATGGGGCGGCTGAGCTGGGTGGCCCTTAAACCCTCCCAAACAAACAGCATTCTCTCTAGTTGGCGGGGATTGTTGGTAAGCTTATTTAATTTATAGATTTACCCTTCAGGGAAGGAGTAGGTAGTTTTACTGGTAGTACACTAATATTAGGATCATGGAGGCAACTGTAGATAATAATAATAATGTAGACCTAAGACCTTAACATAGGTAGTAATAGGCCGATAATGTAGGCAAACACTAGGATAAGTTAGCTAGAGAGAACTGGCAGCCCTAGTTTGAATGAAGAGACGAGGGTCTGGAAGAGAGACCAGCTCGTTCTTCTTAAGACAGACACCAACTGGACAAGACGTGCCGTGATCAGCAGACGGCGCCCCCCACGTGTCTTCACATTAGAGACCTGGGGAAATCTGGTAGAGGCACCTCGATGTACCGTAGATGACCTCCGTCAGGCCCATACAGTAAGACAAGACCTCCACTTTATCTCGTAGATTTCTGGCCAGTGTCGGGGGAGATTGTGAGTGAGTTTGATCTGTGGGCCTGTGTTGTAGCTGGCAGAGCATGCCCAGTAAGTACCAGTGTCTCAAGGCAGTCTGGAAGATAGTGTCCGTGTCTGCATAGTTATACTAGGGGATACATACCCTCTTGGATATAAGAATTTCTGAATATTGCAGGAATTAAGGCTCCCAGTTGCACGTGGTTTCTGAGGGGAAGTCCAAAGGGGCTAAGGCTAAGCTTAGGGAAGTTGAAGATCAGGATATATGCTGCAACACCAAGTTAGTTAGTCCTCTATAGGTGCATGCGGGCGAGTTTCTTGCAACATCAATCATTTTTGAAAATCTGTACTATAAGCCACTTGTGAGGCTGAGGTACCCACCTCAGAGTTGGGTGTCAACAGAGTTTGCCAGGGTTGGCGACTCACTTGGAGGCAGTCCACACAAATTTTCACAAAAGTGGTCCTTCGAAAACCGTGATGTGGAATAGCTAGGTTAAGCTATCATAGCTAGGCCAAAGTTAGGAACCAGTTTAACAGAGTTAGGTCAAGTTAGCACTCCTAGGCCCAGAGTTACACAGAGGCTAGGCCAAGCTGACTATACACAGAAGTTGTTATTTGCAGTAATTTACAGGCAGGCCAGGTAGGCTAGAGAAGCCTGTGAATTTAATTATTTACAGTGATTACAAGTAATCCAGAGTAGGAGACTTGTGTTGATTGCTTACAGTGGATTTGCAAGGTAGCCACAGTTAGGCTAGGCTTGTGCAATATTTACAACAGTTATAGTAGCTAGGACAGATTTAACCTAGTTATTATTTACAGTGAGTTATAAAGCCAGGTTTAAGCTATAGCACACTAGCTAGGTTAGGATTTACCTTATCCAACCATCCATGCTAGACAGAGTAAACTGGACAGTTAGGCCAAGCTATTTACATACATTATTCATTTACTGTTTCACAAGTTGATTTGTTGAATTTATTTGTGTTAACCAAGTGATTTTAATTTGTATACTGCACTTTTTATTGTGTGATTTTCATTGTCTTTGATTCATGTTAATGTGGGATTTGTGAATTGTACCTGAGACTAGGTTAAGTCCTGTAATTATTTGCTGGCATTGTACAGGAAAGTGCTAGGTTAAGCTTTCACATCGATACACATTTTGATTGGGATTTGAGAGCTAACAGTGTACATTTTAAGTCAGAGTAGAGTCAATATAACAAAGGGAGTTGTTAAGCTTGTTGAGAAGCCTTGAGTCTCGTTCATTCTCACCTAATACCATTCGTGCTGTGGGGTGGGCTAATTGAAGTACAAATTAGTACCGTGATCTTAACTAAACCGCAACTATGGTAGGTGAAGATGTAGTACTAGCTGTCCCAGCTCTAAGTCAATTAAAGCAGTCTATGGGAGCCTATAAGGGGCGCCTGAGCAAAGCATGTGAGGAGTGTCATACGGTCAGGCAAGATCAGGACGTAGACTGGGAGGAACTAGAGAGTTGCCTGAAA
This sequence comes from Cherax quadricarinatus, assembly GCF_038502225.1. Taxonomy (NCBI): domain Eukaryota; kingdom Metazoa; phylum Arthropoda; class Malacostraca; order Decapoda; family Parastacidae; genus Cherax; species Cherax quadricarinatus. Next base: position 105,041 of record NW_027195269.1, read on the forward strand.
CCTTTGGAGCAAAGACTGGAGGCCTTTGAGAGATCATTTATCCTTTATGAGACAGAGGCCTATACTACAGGCGAGTCTGAATATACAGTCGAAGTAGCACAGACGGACTATGACGAACGAAGGGCAGAGTGTAAAGCAGAGATGAGACTCTGCAGGCAGTTAATAAAGACTTTGAAGGCCGGTACAGCAGGGGGAGCAAATGTTTCAAGGAACACGAACAACAGCACGCCTGTTAATGTGTTGCCCAGATTGCCCCAGTTGAATTTACCAACGTTCGACGGAGCCTTAACAGAGAACATTGTTTTCTGGGATCAGTTTAAAGCCCAGATAGATGACAGAGACGATTTGTCAGATGCCGTCAAACTGCAATATTTACATTCACAGCCTTGGAGTTGGTCCGGCATTACCAGACCACCGACACCAATTACCAACATGCCAAAGACCAATTAAAGGACACGTTTGGCAACACTGAGGAGATAAAGGTAGCTATACTTTATCGGATGTTGGATCTAGAAGCTTGTCGCCATGACCGTCAGAGCCTAGAGAAGTTCCGAATCGAAGTTATGAGTTGGACGAATAGTCTTAAAGATTTACATGATTAGGGCAAGTCGGAATGGTTCATCAGTCAGGTGATTCAGAGGAAACTGGCTGGCACTACAGTGCATGAGTTGCACTTAAAAAATCTTACGAATAGGTTCACGATAAAACAAATTGTTGAGGGGTTAGGAGATCTCGTTTCTCATTTGAGTATAGGTGTGAGAGAAGAGTCACCACCATCGCCACATAAAAACCCAGACAGTCACTCAAAGATCTCGAGAGATCAGTCTAAAGCTCGTACGACTAACGGTGGAGTGTACTATGGTAAAGAGGTGTCTAAGGTGAGAACCTCTAAGCAGAACCTTAGAGGCACTCATGCCAGAATATGCTTGTTCTGCGAAGGCGAACACTCTAGCACGAGTTGCCCGGAGTATATAACACTGAGCAGTAGGCAACAGAGACTAAGGGAGTTGAGACTCTGCTTCAAGTGTTGTGGGGAACACTTTGCAAGAGACTGTGGCACCCAGCTCAGTGAGTGTCGAGTCTGTTGCAAAGGTAAGCACCATACTGCACTATGCCCCAATAATTTAACCCTTTGAGGGTCGACAGGCCCTCTCCGAAACTCGTTCTCAGGGTCGGCCAAATTTCAAAAAAAAAAAAAATTATTTTTTCTTATGAAAAAATAGTTTTTTTTTCTAAACATTATAGGCTAAACAAAAAAATTTTAATGTCAATACTTACCGAGATATGGAGGCGTGAAATTTGCCAAAATTGAACAACATATGGTAACATCGCCGACTGCCATCACCCGGTATTTTTCTATTTACTTTTTTATGTACTATTTTCAATTATTTTTCAATTTTTCTTTTATTGAGTAACTTTTATGGCCTCTGAGGCCAACATGATCAGTATTTTGTAAGTTATTTCTTTTTCAATACTACACAATAAGGGCGTAAACACTGTTGTCATTATTTTGTTTACAGAAAATATTTACACAAACAAATGATATGAAATGTTGTTTATTACTATTTTTCTATATTTTATATACACATATACAGTCACAGGGAATGTTTCTAGAAGTTCTGAAGCCTGTGGAACTCTTTGAAACATGGTGTCATGCACAGTGGTGTTTTTCACTCCTCACACATAAAACGAGTGTCTCTGCGTTGTTGTGTGCGTTTTTTTGTATGTGCACAGACGTAACACCTCTTCTGAGCCTTTTTCTTCAAAGCAGTAGCAGGCAGTTTTACCAGGAAGTGATCATCATGCTTCAGACGAGCAGGTAGTTGTTGATAATTTGGTGGGCGGTCAATTGCAGGTGCTGTTCCTTGGTACTTGAATACTATTTGTCTGATGACAGACAAACAGAATTCGCCATACTGTGGTTTGTTTCTGGTGCTCATCTTATACATATAAGCATTGAGCATGGAAATGTCCAGAAGATGGAAAAACAGTTTGATGTACCACTTATAACTCTTGCGAACACAATCAGCAAACCCAATCTGCATGTCACATTTGTCCACTGAACGCATGTTGAAGGTGTAATCAATCACAGCTGCAGGTTTTAGAATGGGTTCATTTCTCTCTCTATGCTGCCTGCCACTGTCTGCCATTTCATTAGGGTGAATTGATGACAACAGTGTGACATCTCGTTTGTCATGCCACCGAAATGCCATGATGTCATTGGCAGCAAACGCCTGCACCTCACCTCTACGAGTGCCAGCGTCAAACCTGGGCATATGTTTCCGATTTGCACGCACTGTGCCACACACATCTGTCATGTTCACTCGCAAAAAATCACTGAGTGAGGGGCTTGTGTACCAGTTATCTGTATATAATATATGCCCCTTACCAAGGTATGGTTCTATCATTGTTCGAACCACATCACCTGAGATGCCCAATAACTTCCTGGTATTTTGCAATGTATAACTTCCAGTGTACACAATAATATCCAATACCAGACCACTGTAACAATCACAAAGCACAAACAACTTTATACCAAAGCATTTCCTCTTGCTTGGTATGTACTGCTTGAAAGAGAGTCTTCCTTTGAACAGAATCAAAGACTCGTCAATTACAAGCTTCCTGAAGGGATAAAAATGCATACTGAATTTCTGTTTCAGATACACAAACACATTCCTAATCTTATATAACCTGTCAGTTCTGTCAGGCCTGGTTTTTTCTGAGAAGTGAAGCATATGTAACATTAGCACAAATCGATTCACTGGCATTTTATCACTGAAACCTGGTGTTGCAATCAGGGGGTCTGTTGACCAGTATGATTTCACTTTGTGCTTATACACATGTGGCATAAACATTATTGTGGCAAAGAAAAGATACATCTCAGCCACAGTTGCCTCCTTCCACTGGTGTAGATGTGATTTTGGTGAAAGTAATGTGTTTGCCATGGTGTACTCGTAGTATGTGTTGCTTTCCATGACAATACTTTTCATCAGTGGTTCGTCAAAGAATAACTCGAAACATTCCAGTTCAGTGGCATTGTTCCCAAGTGCACAAGATGGCCGTATTCCACTTTGGCTGTCATCAAACTGGTGGGGATTTGGAACAAAATTGACAGCTTCCTGCCAATCCCAGGTGCGGTCTGCTGGTGGGTACTGGACAATGACAGGTGGTTGTGGAGGTTGTGGTTGTGGAGGCTGGTGTGGTGGGTGAGTGGGGGATGGTGGCCTTTGTTCTAGATCAGCTGAGGCAGCGGCGTGGGTGGCAGCATGGCCCACTGCTGGTGCCTCACCGCCGGCACCACTACCACCACGCACATTTCCCATCCCAATTGCAACAGTATCTTCGTCATTTTCACTGTCTGTTCCTGTTGTACAGCCACGGGATGTACTCCGAGATACACTCCTTCCCCTTGGTATAACATATGGCACACTACCAGAGCGCATATATCGTCGTATATACTGACGCTTCACTGGGGAATATTGCACTTCACTATCACTACTGGAACTAGTTTGAAGAGCTTGTAGTTCATATTCACTATCACTATCATCACCCATGCTCTCATCTGAGTCTGGGATTTGGGAAAATAGAAGTTTCCTCTTGGGTTCTGGAACAACTGAACGTGAACAAGAGGGCCCAGCACCAGAGGTGGAAGGCTGAGGGTCGTCTGGGTTTTCCTCACTATTACCGATATTATGGTCATTAGTTTCGGTCAAAACCTCACTAAAACCACGAAACTCATCTTCACTGGCACTTCCATCACTATTAGAACTGTCACTGGGGAACAAAAGTGTCCCAATTCGCCGAGGAGTGAGGACCTTCTTACCGCGAGGCATGGTGGACATTGTTTACTAAGAGGGCATTCCCACAATGCACCACTGGGTCCCAGATTTTTTTTCTACCGCGCACACCGACCACGCAGACCCATTCTCTCACACCTAGGCCTACCAGCCTTTTCGCGCGAGATTTGAGGCCGCTAGAATTTATGCGTACTAGTACATCAAAAACCCCTACGCGTAAGACGTACTAGTACGACCAAAACCTTCAAAGGGTTAAGGGAACCCCAGTCTAGTAGGGATATCTCTCAGGTAGAGATACAAAGTGAGTCCGAGCCTGAAATGGTAGCCAGCGTGATTAGAGGGAGTGAAGTCTCTAATCCGAGTGAGAATCACGGAAGTGCTGCCCTACCTACAGTCATAGCAAAGGTTGTGAATGGGCACAGGTCCGAAACAACCCGATTATTCTTTGACCCAGGAGCACAAGTATCCTTGATAACAAAGAAGTTGGTGGCTAAATTAAAGTTGAAGGCCACAAGGAAAGTTAGTATGATGTTGGGAGGGGCTATAAGTCAGGTCCCACCCAAATCTTATGATATGGTGGATGTCACAGTCAAATTAGGTGGACATCGCAGAGACATTACAGCCTTGGTGGTAGAGACGCTACCCACAGCAATTACAGCGAGAGGTCTTGCTGCAGCAGCTAAGTGATTGAAAGACCTTGACGTGAAGCTGGCAGACCAGGGAATTACCACTGACAGTCAGAAATGTAGGTATCCTGGTGGGAGCCAATCATATAGATGACTTCCTGTCTACACGACGGATGTTTAAGGAATTGGTTTATACAGATCCCCAGTAGGATACATCATAGGCGGCAGGATTCCACCTGAATTCCCTGCCACGCCAGATAGGGGAGAAGTTGTCCCCATGATAGCTGGGGGAGTAGTGATAATGAATACCAGTATACATGATGAACCGCCAGGGAAGCTGAACCAGGTAGGTAGTGACGAACACTCGGCCACCTTGGGAAAACACTTTTACAGGGTACGTAAAGAGGGAGATAGATTGCCTTTAAATCCAGGGAACCTCGTAACAGTGGGAGGAAAGGCTACCAAGGCATGTGGGCCACTGGGTGGGAAAGTACGGAGCTGCTCAGTCAAGGCCAGACATACGAAAGACGTTAAAGTTAAAGCAAAGGGTGCAAAGACCACCGGAACCAACAAGTTTACACCCCCAGAGGTCCACACAGGGGAAACTGGACGGTTGAAGTTAGACCAGAGTCTGCCTGACAAGAGTGGCCGGACGGCACTCGTGTCCAGGGTCCGCTGTGGGGGCTCGCAGAAAGTGAACTTGATTTAGACTTAGCGCCTACCTTCGCCGGCGGGAGGATGTGGAAATTTATTTGGTCCCTAAAGTTCCACAGGACAGATACAATGTACGAAGGGGTCCCAGCATAGCCGTAATGGGGCGGCTGAGCTGGGTGGCCCTTAAACCCTCCCAAACAAACAGCATTCTCTCTAGTTGGCGGGGATTGTTGGTAAGCTTATTTAATTTATAGATTTACCCTTCAGGGAAGGAGTAGGTAGTTTTACTGGTAGTACACTAATATTAGGATCATGGAGGCAACTGTAGATAATAATAATGTAGACCTAAGACCTTAACATAGGTAGTAATAGGCCGATAATGTAGGCAAACACTAGGATAAGTTAGCTAGAGAGAACTGGCAGCCCTAGTTTGAATGAAGAGACGAGGGTCTGGAAGAGAGACCAGCTCGTTCTTAAGACAGACACCAACTGGACAAGACGTGCCATGACCAGCAGACGGCGCCCCCCACGTGTCTTCACATTAGAGACCTGGGGAAATCTGGTAGAGGCACCTCGATGTGCCGTAGATGACCTCTGTCAGGCCCATACAGTAAGACAAGACCTCCACTTTATCTCGTAGATTTCTGGCCAGTGTCTGGGGAGATTGTGAGCAAGTTTGATCTGTGGGCCTGTGTTGTAGCTGGCAGAGCATGCCCAGTGCTGCCTGTGTCTCAAGGCAGTCTGGAAGCTAGTGTCCGTGTCTGAATAGTTATACTAGGGGATACATACCCTCTTGGATATAGGAATTTCTGAGGTGCAGGCAGGATACTAATAACGATTGAATATTGCAGGAATTAAGGCTCCCGGTTGCACATGGTTTCTGAGGGGAAGTCCAAAGGGGCTAAGGCTAAGCTTAGGGAAGTTGAAGATCAGGATATATGCTGCAACACCAAGTAAGTTAGTCCTCTATAGGTGCATGCAGGCGAGTTTCTTGCAACATCAATCATTTGTGAAAATCTGTACTATAAGCCACTTGTGAGGCTGAGGTACCCACCTCAGAGCTCGGTGTCAACAGAGTTTGCCAGGGTAGGCGACTCACTTGGAGGCAGTCCACACAAATTTTCACAACTACATTAAAAAAAGGCAATATCTGGATAAACAGATGGGATGTGCAACTTTGACCACCCCAAAAAATGTCATGTCCATATGACAACAGGAAAATGCAACCTCCCTTCCTGTAAGCTTTTTCACCCTGAAATGTGTCGCTCTTCAGTTCAGGAAAGACAATACTATAACGTATACTGCCGGGCACACCACCTAAAGGGTACAAGAAGATAAAGAATATCCAGACCATGGGACAACCTGGGTAGCCACAGCCACTCCAGAAAAAGAGATGTTTTTTTTTAGCGCCAGGAAGAAAAAAAAAAAAACTGGCAGGAAATGACAGAAATCATACACCAACTCCAATATTTTCTGGAGTGGAATCACAGTCAATGGCCTCCACTCCATAACAGATATTAGTGCCAGGAAATAGACCCCCCATACCACCACCACCACCAATCTGACGACATTCATCTTGCAAATATACAGGGTCTAAAGCCAGCAACGAATAACAAAATACCTTTCATCTTTGGACTGCTTGCAGAGTCAAATGCAATGTTTGCGAATTTCACAGAGATCCACATAAAGGATCACTTGGACAATGAAATATGGATCCCAGGTTACAACCTATACAGATATGATAGACTGAACAGGCAAAAGTGGGGGTTGGCCTGTATATCACAGAGTCACTTACATGCTCAGAACTACTAAATGCCCCAAATGATGTAGTTGAAGTTTTAGCAGCAAAGATCGAATATCAAAACCTGGTCATTTTGGTTGTATACAAGCCTCCGGGTGAAAGTTAAGACATGTGCAACATCTGATTATCTTTATTGTAGACGTTTCGCAATCCAGTGGCTTTATCAATACATATTCTAGGACATAATTAGAAGACAGTAGAACTATATATAAAAGATGAGGTAATCAGTCCCTCGGCCTTGGAGTTGGTGTGGAGAGCATCGTGGTGGTAAAGATTCTGGTTCAAAGGAAAGGACACTGGCGTTTATATAGGCGTCAATGGATAGGGATGTGTAGCAGACCAGGGCATAGTCACTGGTAGGCAGGATTCCGCAGTGGAAGTAGGTCCTACCCAAAGGGATTGGATAGTCGTAGTAACCGTGAAGGTCTTTTAGATGTTCTCTGAACCAAGATTCCATGATGTTGCAACGTCCCAAAAATTCCAGGAACAGCTTTATAAAATTGACCACTGTCTGGAAAATCTTCCAGCTCCTGCCCCCAACATCCTGCAGAAATAACACCTCATCCTCATATCCGACATAGACAAGGATGTCAGCCACAGCACCGTATCTTCCTTTGCAGATGACACCCGAATCTGCATGACGGTGTCCTCCATTGCAGACACTGCAAGGCTCCAGGCGGACATCAACCAAATCTTTCAGTGGGCTGCAGAAAACAATATGAAGTTCAACGATGAGAAATTTCAATTACTCAGAAATGGTAAACACGAGGAAATTAAATCTTCATCAGAGTACAAAACAAATTCTGGCCACAAAATAGAGCGAAACACCAATGTCAAAGACCTGGGAGTGATCATGTCGGAGGATCTCACCTTCGAGGACCATAACATTGTATAAATCACATCTGCTAGAAAAATGACAGGATGGATAATGAGAACCTTCAAAACTAGGGAGGCCAAGCCCATGATGACACTCTTCAGGTCACTTGTTCTATCTAGGCTGGAATATTGCTGCACACTAACAGCACCTTTCAAGGCAGGTGAAATTGCTGACCTAGAAAATGTACAGAGAACCTTCACGGCGCGTATAACGGAGATAAAACACCTCAATTACTGGGAGCGCTTGAGGTTCTTGAACCTGTATTCCCTGGAATGCAGGTGGGAGAGATACATGATTATATACACCTGGAAAATCCTAGAGGGACTAGTACCGAACTTGCACACGAAAATCACTCACTACGAAAGCAAAAGACTTGGCAGACGATGCAACATCCCCCCAATGAAAAGCAGGGGTGCCACTAGCACGTTAAGAGACCATACAATAAGTGTCAGGGCCCCGAGACTGTTCAACTGCCTCCCAGCATACATAAGGGGGATTACCAACAGACCCCTGGCAGTCTTCAAGCTGGCACTGGACAAGCACCTAAAGTCGGTTCCTGACCAGTCGGGCTGTGGCTTGTACGTTGGTTTGCGTGCAACCAGCAGTAACAGCCTGGTTGATCAGGCTCTGATCCACCAGGAGGCCTGGTCACAGGCCGGGCCGCGGGGGCGTTGACCCCTGGAACTCTCTCCAGGTAAACTCCAGGAGGCAGTTCAGATGAAAAGTCGCAAACACAGAGGCTTTTAAATCACTGCACCAAATTCACCTTAAACCAGCAAATAATAGAGCCTACAAAACTGAAGAATACACTGGACCTCATCTTCACTAACAATGATGATTTGCTACGAAATGTCATCATATCAAAAACAATATACTCAGATCACAACATAATCGAGGTCCAGACATGTATGCGGGAGGCCTCAGACCGACAAAATGTGATCAGTCACGAAGGAGCCTTCACCAAATTCAACTTCAATAGCAAAAACATAAGGTGGGACCAAGTAAACCTAGTCCTAAATGATATAAACTGGGAGGATAGCCTAATGAACACGGATCCTAATCTGTGTCTAGAACAAATTAACACTGTGGCACTTGAGGAATGCTCAAGGCATATTCCCTTAGGGAAAACTAGGAGAAGATGCAAGCCAGAAAGAGAAAAGCACTCCCTATACAGACGAAGGCAAAGAATAACAGAGTGGCTACAAGAGGCCATTATATCTGCAATACATTTGAAGACACTGGTCAGAGAAATAGCAAACATCGAACTAAAGCTAAAGGAATTTTACAGGAGTCAAGAAACACGGGAAAAACTAAAAGCCATAAATGAAATTGAAAGAAACCCAAAGTATTTCTTTTCTTATGCCAAATCAAAGTCTAGAACAACATCTAGTATTGGGCCCCTACTTAAACAAGATGGGTCCTACACAGATGACAGCAAGGAAATGAGTGAGCTACTCAAGTCTCAATATGACTCGGTGTTTAGCAAGCCATTAACCAGAGTCGAAGACCTACATGAATTTTTTGTGAGACAGAATCTGGAAGACACATACCTATCTGATATTATCCTGACAAAAAATAACTTCGAAAAGGCGATATATGACATGTCCATGCACTCTGCTCCAGGCCCAGACTCATGGAACTCAGTGTTCATCAAGAACTGCAAGAAGCCCCTATCACGAGCTTTTAACATCCTATGGAGAGGGAGCATGGACACGGGGGTCGTCCCACAGTTACTAAAAACAAGACATAGCATCACTCCACAAAGGGGGCAGTAAAGCATAAACAAAGAACTACAGACCGATAGCACTAACGTCCCATATCATAAAAATCTTTGAAAGGGTTCTAAGAAGCAAGATCACCACCCATCTAGATACCCATCAGTTACATAACCTAGGGCAGCATGGGTTTAGAACAGGTCGCTCTTGTCTATCCCAACTACTAGACCACTATGACAAGGTCCTGGATGCTCTAGAAGACAAAAAGAATGCAGATGTAATATACACAGACTTCGCAAAAGCCTTTGACAAGTGTGATCATGGTGTAATAACGCACAAAATGTGTGATAAAGGAATAACATGAAAAGTTGGTAGATGGATCTACGATTTCCTAACAAATAGAACACAAAGAATAGTAGTCAACAGAGTAAAGTCTGAGGCGGCTACTGTGAAAAGCTCTGTTCCACAAGGCACAGTACTCGCTCCCATCTTGTTTCTAATCCTAATATTGGACATAGACAAGGATGTCAGCCACAGCACCGTGTCTTCCTTTGCAGATGACACCCGAATTTGCATGACAGTGTCTTCCACTGAAGACACTGCAGGGCTCCAGGCGGACATCAATCAAATTTTTAATTGGACTGCAGAAAACAATATGAAGTTAATGATGAGAATTTTCAATTACTCCGATATGGATAACGCGAGGAAATCAAAATTTCATCGGAGTATAAAATAAATTTCAACCACACAATATAACGAAAAACTACTGACAAAGACCTGGGGGTGATCATGTCGGAGGATCTCGCCTTCAAGGACCATAACATTGTATCAATCGCATCTGCTAGAAAAATGACAGGATGGATAATGAGAACCTTCAAAACTAGGGATGCCAAGCCCATGATGACACTCTTCAGGTCGCTTGTTCTATCTAGGCTGGAATATTGCTGCACACTAGCAGCAAGTTTCAAGGCAGGTGAAATTGCTGACCTAGAAAATGTACAGAGAACCTTCATGGCACACATAACTGCAATAAAGTACCTCAATTACTGGGAACACTTGAAGTTCCTCAACTTGTATTCCCTAGAATGCAGGAGGGAGAGATACATGATTATATACACTTGTAAAATCCTAGAGGGACTAGTACCGAAGTTGCACACAAAAATCACTCCCTATGAAAGCAAAAGATTTGTCAGACGATACATCCCCCCAATGAAAAGCAGGGGTGTCACTAGCACGATAAGAGACAACACAGTTAGTGTCAGGGGCCCAAGACTGCTCATATGCCTCCCAGCATACATAAGGGGGGATTACCAATAGACCCCTGGCTGTCTTCAAGCAGGCACTGGACAAGCACCTAAAGTCAGTACCTGACCGGCTGGGCTGTGAAGGCTTACTCAGCCCTGTAACAACTTCAGACAGTATTACCAAGGCTGGCTCCTCCTCAGGAAAATTAATGAATAGAAAAAGAAGAAAAACTGACAAACAAACACCATTATTCAGAAAATATAAAACACTTAAATATGAAATATTAATCCTACCTTAAAGAAAATGAAAAATGAACAATATACATGATATCTGAATTCAACGCTAATATATATACAGTGGTCCCTCAATAATTGACCGGCCTGAAAGTCGACCATTTCGGAAATCAACCGGTTTTTTCGACAAAATATTGACTCGGAAATTGACCGAAATTCGTTTATCGACCCGTCTCGACCCGTCATCCCAGACGCGTATGCACGAGGTAAGCGGGCCTCGACCCGCCTCAGCCTTCCTTCCCAGCCAGTGTGCCATTGTTTACCAGTTAGCGCCGGTCCTCTCACGTGCTCCAGTGAAATATTTCATAATATTTCATTTATTTTAGTGCTTGCAAGTTATTTAAGTGCTAAATAAGCTACCATGGCTCCAAAGAAAGCTCCTAGTGCCAAACCTTTGGTAAAGAAGGTGAGAAATACCATTGAATTTAAGAAAAACATCATTGAACAATATGATAGTGGCGTACGTGTGGGCGAACTGGCGAGGATGTATAACAAAAATCATTCAACCATATCTTCCATCATAGCCATGAGAAAGGAAATCAAGGACGCTGTTGTTGCAAAGGGGGTAAATATGCTGACAAAAATGAGATCACCAGTACTGAAAGAGGTTGAGAAGTTATTATTGGTGTGGATAAATGAGAAACAATTAGCAGGAGACAGTCTTATGACCTCGATTATTTGTGAAAAGGCTAGGCAGTTGCATGAAGATTTGGTAAATAAATTGCCTGCAAATAGTGGTGAAGTGAGTGATTTTAAGGCCAGCAAAGGCTGGTTCGAGAGATTCAAGAAGCGTACTGGCATACACAGTGTGGTAAGGCATGGTGAGGCTGCCAGTTCGGACCACAAGGCGGCTGAAAAATATGTGCATGAATTCCAGGAGTACATAGAGGCTGAAGGACTGAAACCTGAACAAGTGTTCAATTGTGACGAAACAGGCCTCTTCTGGAAGAAAATGCCAAAGAGGACCTTCATTACACAAGAGGAAAAGTCAATGCCAGGACACAAGCCTATGAAAGACAGGCTGACGCTAATGTTCTGTGCTAATGCTAGTGGGGATTTCAAAGTGAAGTCATTACTAGTGTACCATTCTGAAAATCCCAGAGTGTTCAGGAAAAACAATGTTATGAAGAGTAAATTGTGTGTGTTTTGGAAATCTAATAATAAGGCATGGGTCACGAGGGAAATTTTTGTAGAGTGGTTCAACGAAGTGTTTGGCCCTAGTGTGAAGAATTACCTCCTGGAGAAGAAATTGGATCTCAAGTGCCTGCTAGTAATGGACAATGCACCTGCTCATCCACCAAACTTGGATGACCTAATTCTGAAGGAGTTTGGGTTCATCTCAGTAAAGTTCTTGCCCCCGAATACCACTCCTCTCCTCCAACCCATGGACCAGCAGGTCATTGCAAACTTTAAAAAACTGTACACCAAAGCAATGTTTGAAAGGTTCTTCAATGTGACCTCAGACACTCACTTGACCCTACGAGATTTTTGGAAAGAACATTTCAGTATTTTCCATTGTGTAAGCCTTATAGGTAAGGCTTTGGAGGGAGTGTCTACCAGGACTTTGAACTCTGCTTGGAGAAAATTGTGGCCAGATTGTGTCGACAAGAGGGATTTGGAAGGGTTTGGGGCTGACCCTGATGAGCCTATGTCAGTTTTGAACTCTATTGTGGCACTGGGGAGTTCCATGGGGTTGGATGTGAGTTTGGAGGATGTGGAAGAGTTGGTGGAGGACCACAACGAAGAGCTAACCACTGAGGAGCTGCAAGAGCTTCAGCAGGAAGAGCAACAGATCGCAGCTCAGAATCTTGCTGCAGAGGAGGAGGAAGAGAGATGGAAGAAGGTGCCTTCTTCAGAAATTAAGGAGATTTTTACTATGTGGGGTAAGATGGAAAGATTTATGGAGAAACATCACCCAGAGAAGGATGTTGCAAGCCATATCGGCAACTTGTACAGTGACAGAGTCTTGGCCCATTTTAGGGAAGTTTTAAAGAGACGCCAGAAACAGAGCTCTCTGCACAGTTATTTTGCGAGACAGGACTCCAGTGACTCTCAAGCTGGTCCTAGTGGCATTAAGAAACAGAGAAAAGAAGCAACCCCAGAAAAGCAAATGGTACCTGAGGTGTTGCTGGAAGGGGATTCCCATTCCAAACTATAAACAATCCACTCTCTCCTCCTCCTCCAGTCTCCCATACACTAAGAAGAATCTCCAATAAAGGTAAGTGTTATGCTGTTAATGTTTCATTCATCATTTCCCATTGTATTGTTTATGTACTACATGAATATTTCATGTAAAAAAATTTTTTGTTTTAATACTTCTGGGTGTCAGGAACGGATTAATTGAATTTACATTATTTCTTATGGGGAAAATTGGGGAAAATTCAAGAATTATGTGGATTAAAGTAAAGGTTGGATGCGAGAAGTGGGTCATAATAAGCGTGTATGCACCTGGAGAAGAGAGGAATGCAGAGGAGAGAGAGAGATTTTGGGAGATGTTAAGTGAATGTATAGGAGCCTTTGAACCAAGTGAGAGAGTAATTGTGGTAGGGGACTTGAATGCTAAAGTAGGAGAAACTTTTAGAGAGGGTGTGGTAGGTAAGTTTGGGGTGCCAGGTGTAAATGATAATGGGAGCCCTTTGATTGAACTTTGTATAGAAAGGGGTTTAGTTATAGGTAATACATATTTTAAGAAAAAGAGGATAAATAAGTATACACGATATGATGTAGGGCGAAATGACAGTAGTTTGTTGGATTATGTATTGGTAGATAAAAGACTGTTGAGTAGACTTCAGGATGTACATGTTTATAGAGGGGCCACAGATATATCAGATCACTTTCTAGTTGTAGCTACACTGAGAGTAAAAGGTAGATGGGATACAAGGAGAATAGAAGCATCAGGGAAGAGAGAGGTGAAGGTTTATAAACTAAAAGAGGAGGCAGTTAGGGTAAGATATAAACAGCTATTGGAGGATAGATGGGCTAATGAGAGCATAGGCAATGGGGTCGAAGAGGTATGGGGTAGGTTTAAAAATGTAGTGTTAGAGTGTTCAGCAGAAGTTTGTGGTTACAGGAAAGTGGGTGCAGGAGGGAAGAGGAGCGATTGGTGGAATGATGATGTAAAGAGAGTAGTAAGGGAGAAAAAGTTAGCATATGAGAAGTTTTTACAAAGTAGAAGTGATGCAAGGAGGGAAGAGTATATGGAGAAAAAGAGAGAAGTTAAGAGAGTGGTGAAGCAATGTAAAAAGAGAGCAAATGAGAGAGTGGGTGAGATGTTATCAACAAATTTTGTTGAAAATAAGAAAAAGTTTTGGAGTGAGATTAACAAGTTAAGAAAGCCTAGAGAACAAATGGATTTGTCAGTTAAAAATAGGAGAGGAGAGTTATTAAATGGAGAGGTAGAGGTATTGGGAAGATGGAAGGAATATTTTGAGGAATTGTTAAATGTTGATGAAGATAGGGAAGCTGTGATTTCGTGTATAGGGCAAGGAGGAATAACATCTTGTAGGAGTGAGGAAGAGCCAGTTGTGAGTGTGGGGGAAGTTCGTGAGGCAGTAGGTAAAATGAAAGGGGGTAAGGCAGCCGGGATTGATGGGATAAAGATAGAAATGTTAAAAGCAGGTGGGGATATAGTTTTGGAGTGGTTGGTGCAATTATTTAATAAATGTATGGAAGAGGGTAAGGTACCTAGGGATTGGCAGAGAGCATGCATAGTTCCTTTGTATAAAGGCAAAGGGGATAAAAGAGAGTGCAAAAATTATAGGGGGATAAGTCTGTTGAGTGTACCTGGTAAAGTGTATGGTAGAGTTATAATTGAAAGAATTAAGAGTAAGACGGAGAATAGGATAGCAGATGAACAAGGAGGCTTTAGGAAAGGTAGGGGGTGTGTGGACCAGGTGTTTACAGTGAAACATATAAGTGAACAGTATTTAGATAAGGCTAAAGAGGTCTTTGTGGCATTTATGGATTTGGAAAAGGCGTATGACAGGGTGGATAGGGGGGCAATGTGGCAGATGTTGCAAGTGTATGGTGTAGGAGGTAGGTTACTGAAAGCAGTGAAGAGTTTTTACGAGGATAGTGAGGCTCAAGTTAGAGTATGTAGGAAAGAGGGAAATTTTTTCCCAGTAAAAGTAGGCCTTAGACAAGGATGTGTGATGTCACCGTGGTTGTTTAATATATTTATAGATGGGGTTGTAAGAGAAGTAAATGCGAGGGTCTTGGCAAGAGGCGTGGAGTTAAAAGATAAAGAATCACACACAAAGTGGGAGTTGTCACAGCTGCTCTTTGCCGATGACACTGTGCTCTTGGGAGATTCTGAAGAGAAGTTGCAGAGATTGGTGGATGAATTTGGTAGGGTGTGCAAAAGAAGAAAATTAAAGGTGAATACAGGAAAGAGTAAGGTTATGAGGATAACAAAAAGATTAGGTGATGAAAGATTGAATATCAGATTGGAGGGAGAGAGTATGGAGGAGGTGAACGTATTCAGATATTTGGGAGTGGACGTGTCAGCGGATGGGTCTATGAAAGATGAGGTGAATCATAGAATTGATGAGGGAAAAAGAGTGAGTGGTGCACTTAGGAGTCTGTGGAGACAAAGAACTTTGTCCTTGGAGGCAAAGAGGGGAATGTATGAGAGTATAGTTTTACCAACGCTCTTATATGGGTGTGAAGCGTGGGTGATGAATGTTGCAGCGAGGAGAAGGCTGGAGGCAGTGGAGATGTCATGTCTGAGGGCAATGTGTGGTGTGAATATAATGCAGAGAATTCGTAGTTTGGAAGTTAGGAGGAGGTGCGGGATTACCAAAACTGTTGTCCAGAGGGCTGAGGAAGGGTTGTTGAGGTGGTTCGGACATGTAGAGAGAATGGAGCGAAACAGAATGACTTCAAGAGTGTATCAGTCTGTAGTGGAAGGAAGGCGGGGTAGGGGTCGGCCTAGGAAGGGTTGGAGGGAGGGGGTAAAGGAGGTTTTGTGTGCGAGGGGCTTGGACTTCCAGCAGGCATGCGTGAGCGTGTTTGATAGGAGTGAATGGAGACAAATGGTTTTTAATACTTGACGTGCTGTTGGAGTGTGAGCAAAGTAACATTTATGAAGGGATTCAGGGAAACCGGCAGGCCGGACTTGAGTCCTGGAGATGGGAAGTACAGTGCCTGCACTCTGAAGGAGGGGTGTTAATGTTGCAGTTTAAAAACTGTAGTGTAAAGCACCCTTCTGGCAAGACAGTGATGGAGTGAATGATGGTGAAAGTTTTTCTTTTTCGGGCCACCCTGCCTTGGTGGGAATCGGCCGGTGTGATAAAAAATTGATTCGTAAATCGACCATTTCGATAATTGACCGGCTTCCAGGAACGGATTACCGTCGATAATCGAGGGACCACTGTATATATAAAACTTGGGTGTCTGGTGTTGGTAACACTGCGTGTTGTTGAAATCGTAGCTGTTGCCGATGATGTGGGGGGGGGGGGGGGGTCGCAGGTGTTGACAACCCACCAGCTCGTTCTTCACAGATTTTCTAGCAGTCAATAATCCGTCCAGATGACAGGAAAGCAGGTTTTTTCCACTGCAATGATGAGGGGTTATATCCTGCTACTTGCATACACAAACAGGTAAGTGGATCAGAAATTGGGACGCCTCAGAACGTTAGTCCGTGTCCTTCAATTCTACTCGTTGATTAGCAGGTGACCCTCTCTGTCCTTTCAAGCTGTAAAGAGAGACAGATTACCCACTGCTTAAGAAATCACTCTCCATGATAAGTACAATACCTAAAAGATGTGGTGATTATTAAAACATTTTAACCTATCAAGACTGAAAGGACTAAGTTAATTATTGGTCAAAAGTGAAGCTTTCAACCAATAAGTCCACTAAAATATGATCAGGCGTGTACTTACAGCAGTGTTGGGAGCTGTGAGTCGAGTGATTTACTGTTTGACAGGAGCCTCACATGTCACCTTTCCGTGGGGGGGGGGGAGAAGGGAGGGGAAAGGATAGCGGGAGCTAGACTGACCCTACCTTAACAAGCAACCGGCAATCAATCACTTTCTGGGAGGGGGAAAAAGGGGGGGGGAATAGTGGGAGCTGGACTTACCCTACCTTAACAAGTAGCCAGCAATGAAACTATTGTTAATATATACTCCCTCGCTACTCCTATCTATTGAACTTTCCCCTCACACGGGCTGTGGTTCGTATGTTGGATTGCGTGCTGCCTGCAATAACATCCTGGTTGATCAGGCCCTGATCCACCATGAGGCCTGGTCACAAACCGGGCCGCGGGGGCATTGACCCCCGGAACTCTCTCCAGGTATTTAGTCAAGAAAAGTGTTCTTATCTCCCTCTTTCTCCGTGCTCTCCGCATTTGTGATCCACAGTTCCTTGAATCAGAAATTTCCACTCTTCATAATTCACTTTCCCGTCTTGGCTGCCCTTCCCATTTCATAGACTCTGCCTTCTCATGTGCTAAACGGACTTTCTCCTCTCCCAAACTTTCTACTCCTGTGAACTCTCCTGTCCTCTGCCTTCCCTACATTTCCAGTCTTTCTAATATCAACAACACTCTGCTCCTTAGACAACTTACTTTTCGCCAGACTAACACTCTTTACACCAATCTGATTCATACCTCTCCTCCCTCTACAGATGCTCCTGGTGTTTACTCTATTTCTTGTTCCTCCTGTCCTCTGCAGAACTTTGGAGAATCTGGCCAATCTCTTTCTGACTGACTTAGGGAGCACAAAAGTAGTGTTAGGTTTGCCGACACCAACAATGCTTTTTCCTGTCATGTCAGAGATCACAGTCATCCTAACGACTGGTCTTCTGCTAAAACTCTCTACCCTACTTTTTACTTTCACAGTCGTCATCTGGTTGAATCCTCCCTTATACACATCTTTCCCTGTATGAATTTTAGTCTTGGCTTTGGCTCTTCCCATTATATTGTAAAATGCTCCAAACTTCAGAACACCCGTGACTTTAACCTGATTTTTTTCCCCTTCTTGTTCCTCTTTCTCCATGGGTTTTCTTTCCTCTGCCATGGGTATTTGGCCCTTTACTATTATTTTTCCCCGTCTGTGTTCTTGTTTCTACACTTTGTGGGCCCCTGGCTCCCTTGTGGGCCCCTAGCTCCTTTGTGGGCCCCTAGCTCCCTTGTGGGCCCCTCGCTCCCTTGCAGTGCTCCTCTTTCTTAGTCTTTGACTGACTCCACTACTACCTCTACCTCTTGTCCCGTCCCTGTCTGCTGGCCTATATATATTCCCTCCTCTCATTTTTGTTAGTGTGACTTTGTAAATAGTCCAATTGGACTGAAACATCGTCGTAAGCTCCTCTTCTATGTGCAGATTAGTGGGCACTGGTTGTCGTGGAAAATTCAGCTAATAATCCGGTGTCTTTGTAGCAAAACTGGGGGTTTTCGGCCTGAATTTATAGTAGGAACCCATGTTAATGTCCTTCGCTGAGGAATTGGGACAAAAAATTTGCGGGACCTCGAGAATTATGTGTGAATGGCGGAAGATAAGGGATACGACCATCATGCACAGGGAAGTGTACCATTAGCCTTTCATTAAGATCTCTAACTGGATGAAAGTTAAGACACATGTGCAACATCTGGATATCTTTATTGTAGACGTTTTGCCATCCAGTGGCTTTATCAATACAGATTCTAGGACATAATAGGAAGACAGTAGAACTATATACAAAAGATGAGGTAATCAGTCCCTCGGCCTTGGAGTTAGTGTTCACAGCATCGTGGTGGAGGAGAATCTGGAGCAAAGACAAGAAGACTGGCGGTTATATAGGCGTCAGTGGATAGGGACGGGCAGCAGACGAGGGCAAAGTCACTGGTAGGCGGGATTCCCCAGTGGAAGTAGGTCCTTCCCAAAGAGATGGATTAGTTGCAGCAGCCGTGAAGAAGGTCTTGTAGATGTCCTCTGAACCAAGATTCCATGATGTTGCAGTGTCTGACAAGTTGTGCAAGAAAGGTATAAAATACCGCCAGTCTTCTTGTCTTTGCTCCAGATTCTCCTCCACCACGATGCTGTGAACACTAACTCCAAGGCCGAGGGACTGATTACCTCATCTTTTGTATATAGTTCTACTGTCTTCCTATTATGTCCTAGAATCTGTATTGATAAAGCCACTGGATGGCGAAACGTCTACAATAAAGATATCCAGATGTTGCACATGTGTCTTAACTTTCATTTTGTCGGTATTTTATACCTTTCTTGCACATCTCTAACTGGCCAGTGTAGGGTCTAGGTGTCAGGCAGGTGTTGTGCTGTGATCCATCTAGAGTAATTAAATGGTAAATGATAATGCAAATTTGTTTTGTGTATCCAGCAAGCCTAATCACATACAGTCCACAACTTTAATTTACAAGAGTAGCTGGTTTTCATGTTGTAATTATTAATTTAATGTCAGGTCTAACTTTTTGTGAGAGTGGTAGGGAGTAGGCATCGAGAGAATTACAGTCTTGCGACCTGCTGTGACTTAAGTCCCACTTATCTTGCCTAAATTTTTGCCTTTAATAATTCATACAGAGTAACATATGTTTTCCATTCTGAGCTTAATATATTAAACTTTAAAAATTAAAAAGCTAAGTAACTCAGTAATGTGTGACTCGGGCCGAGACTATCCCAGTGAACCAATCATTATTATCAACTGTGTCAAAATCAGTTACAATAAAAGGAGATATACTAGGAATAAGTTAAACCGAGTTATTTCCATTAATATTAAAGAGAGGATGAGCTTACAAATTAATAGATCCATGAATGTTAGCTACACAAGGAATCACTCACTTTCTGTAGCTTCATTCATTAGGTATCTATTCTCTTCCTGAGCCGGCTTATGTTAGGACATGTGCAGGCAGTCTGCTCCAGAGAGACAGTATTGTTACCAGAAATAACACTAGACATGTTTACACTATACTAAGGTACGGGTGAAGAAGAGTAAATACACCATATGTGACCTGTGTAAGGGATGTTGCACAACTGATGTCTGGTTATGTTAATGGTGATAAATATCAGTTTGTTTGCAACAAATCCACCTTAGCTCCACTACCCTTTATCAGTACCTACCTTGGTTTATCTACGTTGTTTACTACAAATGAACTCTTGCCATATATTGATTATGAATATTTCAAGAAAATAGACCTTTACTTTATTCATGTCAATGCTAGGATAATCTTACTCAAAATGTCAGAGATTAGGATTCTAGCAAACAAGACTAAGATGGCAGTTACATCCCTCTCTGAATCCTAGTTAGATGACATGGTGAGAGACGATGAAGTCAAAATAGAAAGTTATAACAAAAAAACGCATAGATACGAACTGACAAGGTAGTGGGGTATGTATCTATGTAAGAAATAACTAGCCTATAACCCAAGACCCGATTTGTATGACTGATTCGAGGTGTTGCTGCCAAAGACCAAACTCATCCTGCTAGCATGGGTTTGGTCTTGGGAACTAGTTACCGCCCTCCCACCCATACCTGGAGTCTACCTGGAGGATACTCCGGGGATCAACGCCCCCGCAGCTCGGTCCACGACCAAGCCTCCCGGTGGATCACTGCCTGATCAACAAGGCTGTCACTGCTGGCCACACGTAGTCCAGCATACGAACCACAGCCCGGCTGATCCGGCTCCCTCTTGAAGGCAGCCAGAGGTATATCGGTAATTCTCCTTATGCTTGGTGGGAGGCTGTTGAACAGTCTTATTTGAACATTTCATGGAGCCTAATTAATAAAGGTCAGTCAACTTCCCATAGAGCACCGTGAGTCGAGGTTCAGTGACCCACTAAACAAAAGCAATGCTGAGAGTGAAGACTTGTTTTCCATTTCATCTGAGGTTATGCTAACATTACCACTAGTTCCTTAGAATTATAAATGGAAACAAAAAAACCTGCCCACTTATTCATTGCCTGGATCGGATTTTTGGCATTCCTCACTTATAAAAAAGTACAAAGTATTACCAACACAAACATTCAACATTCTTTATAAAAAGTAAAATACCACATGGAATGCAGTAGAGCACTTACAAAAAATTACAGACTAGCTCTACATCCCAAATGTCTATGAAAGAGTGATGAGATGCCAAATGCAATTATTTCAGAGCATCACAAACTGCACAACCAAACCAGCATAGTTTTAGAGGTAAGGGATCATGCTTGTCACACCTGCTAAACGTGTGTGACACATGCGATCATAAGTGTCTGCACACAAAATAAGGATTACAGGAATAACAAAGGAAGACAATCAAATAAATTTTTAACTTTCAGACAGCTAGAACACGGAACAAAACCCAGCACTGTCCTGGCGCCTTTAATGTTTCTTATTTTTTTATATATATATATTTTATTTAAAAACTGCATATACATAAAACATGTATTACATACTAACAAAAAACCACAGTGAAATAGTGGTATACACAAACAGCATTCCTCGCCAAACATGAAATTAACATAAACATTACAATACAGCACAATAAAACCATTACATCGACTCTACATAAACCTTCCCGACTCCCAAAAAACAGGAAGATACATCACATTATAGAAGTACTAAGTATTAATAACAATATATAAAAATTAAAACCCAATACACATAACTCAGATTGGGATACATAATATACATATAGTTTTGTTTGCGTTTTACGGAAGCGCAGAAACAAAAAACATTGTAATACACATCACAAGTAGAACAAACAAAACCGTGGTTTAAACATAAGCACCAACACCTAACACATACACAACAACACTGAAGACCAAACCTACCAAATCCAAACAGTTTTTTTCTTGACATATGTAAATTGGGAGATCATATACATAAAATCAAAATACAAAGAGGAAAAAAGACAAAGATACGCAGTTCTTTGATGACAAGATGTACATAAAAGTCGACAACACAGCCATTGCCTATGATCTACCAGTGAATCCCAGTTCACTTTCACTGAGGGTAAACACAACCATGCTCATGCAATTGGCACATAAACCTTTATTATAAAAACCCCAAGAAAAACCCTATTACAGTCCTAAGCCCCAGAGGCATGCAGAAAGCCCCCATTTTCCAGACCCCTGAAAAGAACCGTCCACCAAAAATCCCCTTAGAACACTCGTCAAAACATCCCCAACGAAACCCAGGAGTCAGACCCATCTAACATGCTAGACCCATGTAATACCCCTGCCCCCTCCCACACACACATCCTCCTTTTGGCCCCTACTATGACACTCCCAAGTTCCACGTCCAGACACAGGTATGATGGGGGGGGGGGCATACATAAGAACTCTAAAACAAACCTGCCAAAGAAAAAAGACCAAAACCAGGGAGTCCAGCCATCATCGGTCTACCCCACCCCCAACCGCAGTAACCCATTCACCGTCAGGTGAGGTTACCCCTCAGGGAAGCTGGTCATCCATGTCATTCCATATAAAAGTTATTTCTAAAAACTGTTCTGTAGATGCATGCTGTGAGCACCCTCACCCTACAAACCCCACCAACCTCCCGCATACTCCAAAACAAAAAATCCACCACCACATACATGACGGCCCTCCTGACGTCTGCTGTGACCCCTCCCACATCAAAAGTCAAAGCCCTTAGAAACGATATGCTATGCCTCCCCCACCAGATGGAAGACCCTTGCTAACCACTCCCTTACAATTCCTGTTTCACAAAACTAACCTGCATGGAATGTCGTCTCCTCTTTTGCACAGTGCCGACAAGTTCCCTCACTAACATAACTCATCCTACACAACATAGACCTGGACACCAGAATTCCCATAAAACCTGTGGAGCAGTTCCCTTACCCAAGGGGTCAGCCGAAGCTTCCGAAAATCATCCAAATACCCTGCCAATCATACATTGGGTAAGTGCTTACACCCTGCACCAACATCCCACAGCTTCCCACCTTCTCCAAACAGCTCACCTATACCTACCTCGCATCCTGTACTGTCAACAGAAACTGCACCATATCCTCACACAACAACTCCTTCCCATCCCACCATTTCCATACATCAACCATAACCTCCCCTACCCTTTTACCCCTTTCCCTACCCGCTCTGAGGAACCTATGTTTCACATAGACTGCCTTTACTCGAGACTCCAACGGGATGAGGCCTGATCCACCCTGCCGAACGTTCATCATCACGACCTCACTCCTTAACCATGGCCTCTCATAACCCCATATTGTAAGACTCTCCTCTGCAGTTCCTTAAATATCAACTAACCTCAGAGGAAACACCTCCACCACTCCCCACACCTTACAAAAAACGAGGGTGTTCACCACCACCACTCTCTGTTGCAAAGTAACCTCCCTGGCCCACAAACCCCTTAGTCTACCCAATGCCCGAGCTACCACTGCCTCCAAATTCACCCTCTGTGCTACCAGGACATCCGCCAAGTATATGACTCCACAAATCCTAAGACTCTCCACATATGCCTCGCCTAAGCCCCCCTCACCCAGGATTCAACCTCTAGCAACCTTGACTTCACTCCATAAACTCGCATGCCCATTGCTGCCCCAAACATTTCGATCACTCTACCCACATTTTGCAAACCTACCTCCCCACCCACCAAAACCATGGTGTCATCCACATAGCCCACAATCCCCACACTACTAGCTCTCCCCTCACCCTTCTCCCAAACCCCTCCCTCAATAAGCCTGTAAAAAGGATCCTGCATACATGCAAAGAGAATTTGGGACAACACACATCCCTGTCTCAAACCCCTCTCCATTCGCACTGGCAAACCCGACCTGCCATTCACCTGTACCCAAACCATGACAGATGAATACAATGTAGTGACCCATCGCACAACCTCCTCCCCAAAACCCTGTTTCCACAAAATAACCCTCAACACATCACTGTTCACACAGTTATACGCTTCTTTCCAATCTATTCCCAAGATACACCCCCCCCCTGACAGCTCACTATAAAATCCTTAATTCTCCCAAGCCCAACACGCATGCTCTGTCCAGGTATACCAAACTTTCCCCGATGTATGACCAGCTAAATTATCCTCTTCGGCCTGTTACCCAATACTCTCACAAAAATTTTGTAATCCACACACAAGGGAGATTGCCCAATATGCACTCAACATCCTTCACCCCCCCTTCTTAGGCACCAAAACAACAACCCCCGTACCCTGCATCATTCCCAACACACCCCTCCTTCATACAGTTTAACAACACCATCAGACAAGTCTTCATGCAATCCCAATGTGCCAAATAAAAAAACATTAGGTATCCTATCAATCCTCGGAGCTTTTCCTCTACTCATTCCGGTCACAGCCTCCTCCACCTCATTCTCACTAATCCTTCCCCCTATCTCCACTCGCTCATCCTCACCTAAAGCATTCTTATGTTATGCTCATTCATTATCTCATCATCACAAAATCCCCCCTCCCTGGCTCCGCCCACCCCCTACCGCATTTTCTCCTCAAACCAATGGTCCACATAGTTACTCATACTTTCCATCGTGCATAGTATCTGCTCCCTCTGATATCCCCCCTCACATTCACACACACCTCAAAATTCATCATCGTGGTTGCCTGTTGCCTTTCCCTATACCTGTGCAAAACAACCTGAGGGTCTGTCACCCCAAAGCATCTCCTCCAAACCCGCCCTAAAACATATGGCATCAAAACGCTCATTCTGTATGTCAGTCAACCTACCCTGCAGGTCCACAATTTCTCCATACCAACTACCCCTCCCCCTCATAACAAGCATTCAGCAGCCCCTCTAGATATTTTTGCAACCTGAACCTCCACCCCACCTCCTCTCAACCCTTAGTCCTATAATACGCCTGAATCCTCAGCTTGGCTCTCGACTCCCACCAATCCAACATGCTCACCCCTTGATCCCTAGCCCCCTAGAAAGGTTCCCACCAATCCCTGAAAGACGTTCCCTCCCCCTCCGCAGTAAGGAGCCACACATTCAGTTTCCAATATCCCAAGTATCTCCGTACCATACCAAACCATGCAAGTTCCGCCATAACCGCCTGGTGATTCAAAAACCCAACATCAATAGTCTGTACTCATTTGACTAAGTCCCTGAGTTACATATATTCGATCCAATCTCACTGCATAGCCTCTACTCACAAAAGTGTGTTCTACCCTCCCCCCTCCCCAAAAGAGACCCTCGCATCCTGCAGCACATCCCATAACACCCCAAGCACACAACTCGCCCCTCGTGGCTCCACATCCTTATGCCTGATAACAGTTCCAATTTCCTCCCAGGATGGCAACCATGGGCAAACCCTGCAAAAAAATATAAAACATCCCTCACAAAATCCACCTTTACCTGACTAAGCTCTTCTGCCAGCATATACACACCCAAAAAGCAAACCCAGACCTTCCCTCAGACCCCCTCCACCCTCACCACTCACCCTCCCTCCCCCCTCTTCCCATTCAAGGACTCAAAAGGGGATGGACTCCCATACAGCCACCACCACCCCACCCTTTAGCCTCACTGAACTACCCACAAACAGCCTATATCCCCACAACCACAACTAGCATCCATACTTAAGATTGTGCTCCTGAATGAAACACACATCCACAACAAAATGCCTTAGAACACTCTCCACCAATGCATATTTTACTTCAGCCCTGAAGCCATTGACGTTAATTGTTAGACACTTGAATTCTTCAAAAAAGGGGACTTTCCCCTATGCCTCTGGGTCTTACCTGTTACACTTTGGACAGTACCTGACTTCTCTCATGCACTCTTCCCCTCCTGTCCCCCGTCCCTCACCTGAGCGCTCCTCGACCCCATCCTACCCACATCTTACCAGGTCTCTGTGCTGGAGTGAGCACCTCATCATCGGACAACCCCCAGCCCATTTCCAAGACACTCCCTAGCTCCATCTCCACACTCCCACCAGTCTCATGGACCTCAGCCTCCACCTTCTGGACTTGCAGAACAGTCCCCAAGTCCAGCTGCCCTGGAACCTGTGCCAGGTTCCCATCAGCAAGCTGGGAAACCTCCCCTACAGTAGACCAATCCTCCGCCAGCTCATCCAGAAAATTTTTGAGCATTTCCTTCAGGGGGAGTGCCAAGGCCTCCTGGAGGACACCAGGCACCACCTGCTCCACGACCTCTGTCACAGGTCCAAGCCTTCCCCGCGAGGGAGCACCCAACGTCTCAGACATCACACAACGTTCGTCACCTGCGGCCTCGTCTGCCCAAGTCAAACGTACTGCCCCTGCCACAGGCACAGAGGATGATATCTCCACGGGTATCAACACCAGCGACCTCACCACTTCCATCGGTCCTAGGGCAGCCACCTTGCCACACCCCATCAACATGTGATCAAAACTACCACACAAGCAACATGTCGCCATTTTTCTGCATACGTGACATACACTTGTGTCCTGAACTCCTCAAGGATGACAAAAGAGGGAATGGCCTTCCTCAACGTCGTTTTCAAAGTAAAGGATCCTTTAGGCAATCCAGCGTAGAGCCCATCCTTCCACCTTCCCAATGTCGCCGTATGCACCTCACCGTAAAACTAACACCTCACTAATGTCCACGGCGTCCACCTCAAAGGGACATTACAGATTCGTACCCAAGTGTAGGCTCGGGAAGCATCCCTCAGTCATATCTCCATCCTCGAAGTCACAGGAAGGCACTTCTCCTGGTATAAGGACACCGTCCATTCGTAGGCAGCCACCAAACAAAACTATGAAGATTCTCGATGTTCCATTCAATGTTATTCCATGCAGTTCATCATTGCCAATACCATAAGTATCTCTGATGATTGCTGGCAGCATTGCGGAAGCCGTGTCAGGTAAATCACACTCGAAGATGTCAACACACCATATTGTTGCAAAGTCTACCACCGGTAGCCATCATGGAGAAAACAGGAAGCTGCACAGGAAGGTCAACTCAAACAGGAGCGTCTGCGCAGCACAACCTCTCGGCCCAAGAGCAAAGAGGTCAATGACTTTCTTATCATCATAGTACACAGAGTAAAACATATGCCACAGTCTTGTGTCATCATCTGTGGATGACACCAAAATAAGCATGGTAATCACTTCATTAGATTTTTTAGATTAGATTTTGCCACAGAAGTGGCTAGTTTATTGTGCACCCCATATCCATCCTGTGGATGGTAGCACAAGAGCACATGGATATACAAAAGATCTAGTAACTAGGCCCCAGAAGAGTTAACAGGTGTACATTTAGATTTACATCTACATATCTACAGTTCACTTATCTGTTACAAGCCAATTTAGGAATAGTAGAAGCCAAAAAATTGCAGGAAAATATAAGCAGGGTTTTGCAGTGGGCAGTGGAGAACATTACGTTTACTGGCGATAAGTTCTAGCTAATTAGACATGGAAAGAATGATGAACTCAAAAGCGACACTGTATACAAAATGAAAGAAGATAATCAAATAGAACGAAAGGGGCACTTTATAGATCTTTATGTAATTATGTCGGTTGACCTTTTAAATACAATAAGGCCAATGTCATGACAGCCATGAAAATGATGGGCCGAAGGGAACTCTCGAAGGAAATAGTGTCAGTGGTGACACTATTCAAATTGCTTGTGCTCTCTCGTTTACTGTTCAGTGTTAACAGCCCCGTTCAGGGCAGGAGAGATATCAGAGCTGAAACAGGTTAAGAGGCCATTTATAACCCACAGAGCCAATAAAGCCTTTAAATTACTGGAGACTGTTGAATACAATAACAGCACACGATATAGGTGGAGAAATTGTCTCCTGGATCGAGGAACAGCCGACCAAAAGGCATCAGAGTTGGCACATATGAGGATAAATCAGAATGGACACCCATTATCGTTGGTGTTCCACAGGGGTCAGTACTGGGCCTCTTGTTGCTCACTATGTACATAAATGATGTAGGTGGGAGAATAAATAGCAACATTAGCAAGTTTGCTGATAATCAGTTATTAGACTGACTTACAGAGGAGGATGACAAAGATGATCCCATGTATCAGAAATCTTCCCTATGAGGATAGACTGATGACCCTGAACTGCACTCTCTCGAAAGGCGTAGAATTAGGGGGGATGTGATCTAGGTGTATAAATAGAAAACAGGAATAAACAAAGGGGATGTAAATAGCGTGCTGAAAAATTTCACCCAAGACTGGACTCGCAGCAATGGTTTCAAGTTGGAAAAAATCAGATTCAGGAAGGATATAGGAAAGCACTGGTTTGGTAATAGAGTTGTGGATGAGTGAAACAAACTTCCGAGTACACATATTCAGGCTAAAACGCTGTGTAGTTTTAAAAATAGGTTACATAAATACATGAGTGGGTGTGGGTGGGTGTGAGTTGGACCTGACTAGCTTGTGCTGCTGGGTCTGGTGCCGTGCTCCTACCTTGAGTGGAGGTGACCAGACTGGGAGGGTCATTGGGCTAATCCGGGGGGGGGGACATGGGCCTGTTCCGCATGGGTCAGTAGGCCTGTTGTAGTGTTCCTTCTTTATGTTCTTATGTAGACAACTTTTCAAGAGTCTTGTCCAGAATTTAGTAAATTATGAGAGAATAATACTGGGAGTCTTCAATATCTGTTATCAATAGCAAAATAACGGGCTATGTATCAGATATAAACAAATTTGTGGAGAAAATTATCCAGTAAAGGGGATATCTCTCAGCCCTCTGAAGGACTTAGCCCTCTCACAAAGGGCTAGTGGACTCTTCCTTCTTCCCACAACAGTTCTATTAGGAACACATGTATGTACCAGGCATCATCAGGGACACCTCCTTGTTAGAATTTCTGACCAACTACACAACGAGGTTAAACTTGAATTATTAATTTTTCCCCATAGCAGGAAAATTAAGGGAAACCTGCGCCCCACTTGGTCTATAAGTCAAGGACATTATGAGTTCTAGCCTACAGCTTAATAACAAGAAACCTGCGCTCTTGTGTTAAACATTGTTGCACAGACTAGCAACGAGTGTATATAAAGGTGAGTTCAGCATTTCCTTTGTGCTAAGGAGGAACTCGAGAACGGGCCCGCAGGACGGGGACAGATTGACTTCTGGACTCAGGGAGTACGTGCGTCACACAATTTCCCATTGAGAACAAAGACAACAGTGAATTTGTGTGGTAGACTGAAATACTATCAATCTCCACTATGAAATTTAATTAGTGTAAAACCAAAGAAAACGAGTGTATTGATCCTCGGTAATTCTGATAAAGTGTTAAAGTTTGTGTTGCGGTATGAACTCAGGCGTAATGAACAAAGGGATAAAATATCTCCCTACCGTGAATAACGAATAGTGTCAAAGTGACTGATGTGCACGAGGACAATATAACTATGCATCTGTAGCAGCCTACTCAAGACATCATTCCTGGCCTCCATGGCGCTGTCAATGCCATACGCTCACGTTACACAAGCAAGGTAGGGTTTATTTTCACTTTTATCACCAAAGATGAACAGCAGTCCATAGGTAGACAAGGTGATTAGGGCTGTCCTATTCGAGGTCGTAATTTGCGAGCTTTACGCCCGAACTCAGGCGAGTAGCTTACCACAATCCAGTAAATTGTTGTACTGGAAAATATACATAAGTTACGTTCTTAACCTTAACTATACTCGTCATTCTACAGCTCAGAGGTGAAGATTGAAACACATATGCAACATATGGGAATCTTTATTAAGGAAACGTTTTGCCACAGTGGCTTCATTAGTCATTGTGGCGAAACGTTTCCTTAATAAAGATTCCCATACGCTGCATGTCTCAATCTTCAACTTGTCGGTTTTCAAAACCATTTATCACACAGCTCAGAGGTGGAGCTACCACGACTCAAGCGAAGGAGACTTCTTGACCTCGGCTGCAAGAAGTCTAAGTCATCACTAAAGCTAAGTATATTTCAGTTTATGTCGGAATATAGACTTGGCTAGTAAATTTTCCCACAAAATTATATGATAAAATAGTTGCACTAAATTAATTAATGCATCAACAGGGTCAAACAGTTCTCAGCCACCATACTCGACCACATACTTGGTAACATTAGTCAGTCAGGCGCCATTACCACAGGTCTTGAAGATTGAGACACTTATGCAGCATATGGGAATCTTTATTCAGGAAACGTTTCGCCACACAGTGGCTCCATCAGTCCAATACAAAGAGGAAGGCGTAAGGCGAAACGTTTCCTGAATAAAGATTCCCATATGCTGCGTAAGTGTCTCAATCTTCAACTTGTCGGTTTTTCAAACCATTCATCACCACAGGTCTTAGTGATGAGTTCATCACCTCGGGAAATCAGAAACCAAGCTCTTTGTCACGAAAAGTAAACTGAAAAGGGTAAATACTTTTAATGTTCAGTGTAATAAGGATCCCATCACTATTATCTTCACTGAAATATCTAGGAATCTCCTTTAACCCAAGCATGTTAGGAGAATTTAGAGTGAATATTGTAATAAAAGCGAATGTCAGAGTAAAGTTCCTCTACAGACAGACACAGTGTTTACCTACCGAGGCTCGTACGACGCTACAATGTCATGTAGATTATTCTTGTTCTTCTGCCTTAACAAAACAAATGACAGATTAAAAATTACCCAGGACAAATTTTCGAGATTCATCCTGGATCTGGGTCCTAGAGATCATGTAAGCCAGGATAAATAATTGGATATGCTGAATGCTGAAGAGAGAGTATAACAACTGAAATTAAATCATGTTAATAAAATTGCTCACAAGAAGTGTCCAGAATATCTTGCTGCCAAGTTTGTCAAGGTTGGGGAACCACAGCAGGTGTGGTACTAGGGAAAGCGGACACAACTTTGACGTAGGTGGTCAGGCCTCAAACACCTTTTATTATACAACAATAACTGAGTGGCTCGGATGACCCGCACATATCAAAGTCTGTCCTGGCATGAACCTACAGAAAGGCAGGAAAGTATTTTCGTGTATAGTTAACATTGGTATACTTATTAATTACTCAGTTTATTTTATTTCTGTGTATTTTTTTACTGTAACTGTTTTTCACATAGTTAAGTTACTTAGTTGTTTTAATTTCCGTGGTTATAATCACGACTAATTTTTACTGTAATTTACCGATTGGCTTTAAATACTAAATATTTTCAAAGACACCAATGGAAATAAGTCACTTTGTCTGGCTTTATTTTTGTTATTATAGGTAAATTACACATAGGTTACTATGTACGACAACTGTACTTGTGTACCTGTACCTAAATAACTTTCTTGCTCCTTTTACGGCAGGAGCTGTCTACCACATGCCAACATAAACAGCTTTATAGAAAACCTCATCATTAGCTAAAATCTAAATGAACATCACGTCTTCAACATCATAGCATATTTATAGCAGCAGACATCCTGAATGTGTACAATTGCGCACTACTGCCTTGGAAAACCAAACCAACAGGAATAACAGAGGCTACTGCAACATCACTTGAGATTTCGTTCAGATTTTTAACCCCGGAGGGTTAGCCACCCAGGATAACCCAGGAAAGTCAGTGCGTCATCGAGGACTGTCTTATTTCCATTGGGGTCCTCAATCTTGTTCCCCAGGATACAACCCACACCAGTCGACTAACACACAGGTACCTATTTGCTGCTATGTGAACAGGACCACAGGCGGAAGGAAACGCGTCAAAATGTTTCTACCCCACCGTGAATCGAACCCGGGCCTTCGGTGTGTGAAGAGAGATTTGGGGGACAGGCCACGGGGTAACCACATATGACCACATTCTAGCACCTGTGCAGAGTAAAGGCTGTTTGTGTGGGTTCATGACTGTCTCAGTCATGAAATTCTACTTAGAGCCTGCTGCCTCACTCTAGCTCCTGAAAGAAAGGGTACTCACCTCTGTTCCACACAGGAGGCAGTGAGATAGTGACAGACCGTGTGATGTAGATCAGCTGTGCTTGTGAGATCAAAGGTAGACCTTGACCTAACCAACCAGTGTAAACTGTCACACCCCTTGCCTTGGCAGGCAAGTGTTAGAAATGTAGTAAGACACCTGGTGCTGTCTCAGTCTCAGGTTTTTGGTTCTTGACGGCGACAGTAAGGAGTGGTTAGTGACTCTGGAAGAATCTACCTTTGGTGTGAAAACACAAGGTGTGCACTTCATGGAGGGTGAATCCCAAAACCTGGAGTTTGGGAGGTGCAGAGAGCGCAATATAATTTCTAGGAAACAGCTAGAGAGAAGTGATATGGATGGAGCTCTGGCTTGTGTACAGACTCTGGGCTAGAGACTTGGGGAGAGCCCTTGCCTGTCTGCAGAGGGCTCTGAAGAGAGCTCTGTGAGAGGGCTGCTGGAGAGTCTCTGGGGAGACTGTTGTAAATCTGGGCAGAGTACTGGCTTGGAGCCGTGCTCGTGCTGTGCTGTGTTGGTCTTGGGACCTGTGGCTAGAGTCTGACTTGGTTCCTGTGGTAACGTATCTTACTGAAGTTACTGAACTTATATTGTAAGTTATATTCAGTTTTGTCAATTAATTGTATTCCTTGTCTCACTGCTTGTGTACAATCCCCATTTATCTAAGTCCAATCCTGTTGTTCTGTTCCCAGCTATATTACTGTACAACTTAAAAATAAAGCTGTGTTTGAGTGGAATAATAATATTCAGTCTCGTTATTTCTTATTCTTATTTTATTTATATAAGGTGGAGTGAGTGAAGAGTGGGCGAAGTATAGAGTAGTAAGAGAAGATGGTGTGGTCACCAGTGACCTCACATTACCTCCACTAATCTGTCATATTACCTACCTACCTCCTTTCCTCTCACTCCATTTACTCTCTGGTCTGGTGCGGGAGTTAGCTGATCTTGACACAAACCCCAGTCAACAAGTGCACACTAAATACAACTGGTGTACTTACATGCCAGGTGCTAGCTGTGGGTACACTTGAAGATACTTGTTTTAGAAGTCAGGGGCCACGATCTCGTCTGTAGTGAGCTTAGGGAGGTAATATATCCAGATCGCGGCGGTAACGGGTAATCCGCGGTATCCACAAGGGAAACTGCCCCGTCTGTTCACAGGTGTTAGCGTGACTGGCCCTAAGATGCGGCTCAGCTTTCCCTAGGCGCTTCTTGGCGGGAAAGAGGCTGCCTATGGCTTATTTAAATTAATGTGTATAGTGTAATTACTACTTTAAGCTAGACGACTTAGTCTAAATAAATGTAGTATTATGTAGTAATGGTAGTGTGTAAGTAGCCAAAAGAGTTACTAGCTAAGTCTAAGAATTAAGTCTATGTACAGGAGCTGGCACCTCACCAGCGTCGTACCCCCCCCCCCCCCCACCCCCACCATTCATACAGTCCACCAACTGGGAGGGGGTATAACTGCTCTGGGGAATCACCAAATTCCCCCACAGCACCTCAGACACCAGGCACTACCACAGACAATACTACCTATCGCTATCCCACCAAAATTATCCCATGGAACTAGAAAAATATTTAGACTCCATGATGTGGCATCAGAGACTCTTATAGTGGTAATCAGCAACACTGGTGGAGAGAACTGTACAGTTGCCATAACTTTAAATCTAATGTTCACACATTACACAATACAAAGCCTCTATAAGAGACATCGCCCATTAAAAACCAAACAGGTGACAGGATAGATTCAATAGCCCTCGGCTAACCGGTGACATCCTCAGGTTCATTGACAAAAATCATAGCTATGGGAAGCAGTACAAGTTAGGATTAATACCTGGGAACTAGCTAACAGATATACTGTTACAGCCGCTAAGCTCGTAAAACTCAAAGCACATATGTTACGCCAGCGGATTCAGTCTCATTAAAGAGGATTAAAGAGGATATGAAATATATCAGGAAACATTTTCTCAGATATTGGACAGAAGTAATTTAACTTAATGGACCTCCCCTACAAGACTCAGTAAATGGTTCTGGTCATACCGAAACATTGTCATAAGTAGCATTCTCCTATACACAGGTTATTTGTGTGTTGTTCCAGCCGGAGTATTGTGATTTTCATTCTTCTATTTATTTAAATGACTTCTGTACAAACTTAGCCAGTAAAAATTCTTCAAATTATTTGAATGACTTCTGGAACAAACCTAGTCAGTAAAATCCCAAACTCTTCTGACCAAGTTAGGGATCACCTCACTGAAAACCATCCATGTTCACTGTGTCTGTTCCCAACTATGTCAACAGAGGTTACCTCTAATTATGGCACTTAAAAAAAAAACCTGAAACACAATACATATACGTCCAATAATACGCCAGAAACATTCTTATGTCTTATAACCAATTATTGAAGCTTTGTTTAATAAACTGAAGCCAAAACTTTTCCTAACATACTTAAATTAGCTTTTGGTCACTTGACCGAGGCCTTCCGCTGGCATCGATCAGATACAAAAGCAGCAACCCAACATAAGTCAGTGATTACTGACCAATATCAAATTAGTGACAACTATCTAAAATATTTGAAGAAACACAATATATTATATAATTGGTGGAAGTTTGTCTTCAGGACGGGACGAAGTACCGGTGATGCGGTAATATAACTCACCTCAATTTATTCATCCCCTGAAAATAAAGAATAATTAATGGGCCTCTTTATTGACCTAAAAACATTACCTGGAGTCTACCTACCTGGAGGTTATTCCGGGATCAACGCCCCCGCGACCCGGTTCACGACCAGGCCTCCCGGTGGATCAGGGCCTGATTAACCAGGCTGTTACTGCTGGCCGCATGCAGTCCAACATACGAACCACAGCCCGGCTTATCCAGCACTGACTTTAGGTATATGTCCAGCTTTCTCTTGAAGGCAGCCAGGGGTTTATTGCTAATTCCCCTAATGCTTGATGGGAGGCTGTTGAACAGTCTTGGGCCCCGGACACTTATGTGTTTTCTCTTAATGTACCAAAGGCGCCCCTACTTTTAATTAGGGGTATTTTGCATCGCCTGCCCAGTCTTTTACTTTCGTAGGGAGTGATTTCTGTGTGCAGATTTGGGACCATTCCTTCCAAGATTTTCCAAGTGTAGATGATATATCTCTCTCTCCTGCGTTCCAACGAGTACAAGTCAAGTGCTTCTTGAGCCTAAAACCTTGAGTAAGAGACATTATCATAATGACTGTTAACACTCGCTCTTCAACAAACAGATTAATTAACATGGGGGTTTGAATAAATGGTTTTGAAAACTGGCAAGCTGATAACTGAGACACACTTGTGCAACATTGGGTATTTTAACTCTGGAAACTTTTCCAGAATAAAAATACGCAAATGTTGCACAAGTTGCTTATTTATCAACAAGAGTTCAACAAGGTAGTGTCCTGGATCCTTCACTATTCCACATCTACACATCACTGACTTTCCTAATGCTTCAAAGGGAGTTTTTTTTTTATTTTATTTAGAAATATGGCATTACTTGAAATAAGTATATAAAAACACATGACAGCCTATAGTATTAATACTACTGTACCGTCGTCAAGCAGAACGCCAAACTCACAACTATATATGGATAATCCCCTCTCCCTTTGTTCCCCTTTCCCATGAGCTGTCTCAAATCTTACATACATTTCATCAAACCTGTTGGATTCACCCAACAGAATTACATATATATAAACAAATCTGATATCCTGTACATCCCGATAAGGTGTACGTACATAAAGGCCGCAGACAGCCTCTTCCATCCCACAGTGATAGCCTACCTCCGACTACAAGAAATTATAGCACCGACATAAGTATTTCCTATATTTACGTCTAGGGATCCTATAAAAATTCCCCCTCCCCGCCCAGTGGTTATCCTCCCCTCCCCCTGCTATTCACAAACTAACAGACATATACCATTATAATAATGGCTGTTTGCCCAAAATCCTGAGCACATAAACATGTACGGACCAACAAAGGCTCACTAACACCACTACAGGTTATGTACCTATAAATAAAAAAAAAAAAAAAATACAGTGCAAAGCACAAAATAAATATTAAACAATTACATTTAATCAACAGGATATAACATGAAAATATGTATTTCCAAGACCTCTACAAGCAATAATACATTGCAAGCACATATAACAGATATTGATTAAATACGTTTAACAAACATGCTAAGACATGCAGCTATATAGTGACAGTACCTCCTCAAGCAATAACGCCACACACCTTAATTGCAAAATTATATCAGAACATCTCACCGAACACTGTTGAAGCTCTCAGGCCAAACAGGCCACAACGTGCAGTTATCTAGTGACTTTTTTTTTTATATTTTTATTTAAAACATAGGACAAATACAATAATGTATAAGAGTATAAAATTAAAAACCATACTAGATATTACAAAACCTCTAGTACACAATCCTGGTACATTTAAAGAACACCATAGATCATGGCCATATTACAACCATATACATAACCCACAACCATATACATAACCCACAACCATATACATAACCCACAACCATATACATAACCCACAACCATATACATAACCTACAACCATATACATAACCCACAACCATATACATAACCCACAACCATATACATAACCCACAACCATATACATAATCCACAACCATATACATAACCCACAACCATATACATAACCTACAAACCCTCCTTTTACAATAATCATTATTGCCAGTGGAGACACAGCTGACACTTCTACCCCCCCCCCGTATGTACAGTCACCGTTCTAAATAACATACATTAATTATCCTAATGAATGGTCATAACACTGACCTCATCAAAACCTTAATGAGTATTTAACTAAGAGTTGGTAGTGCATCAACAAGACACAACATAAATTTACAGACTAAAACAGATATGAAACATTACATTCCTATACACATACACTGTAATAAGTAGAAGAATATACACCACCAATATAATATCAAATATTAATGTTAACCATGAATTATAAACTTTGAAAACATTGCATATGGTGAAGTTCACACTCAAAATGCAAGATAATACACCACATGCTACATTAGCGGTACAATACTAGGCTATGTAAATAATTAAAAGAACCCAAGACTAGAACATGAATAAGTATTATCCAATGGTTCATCATGATTTTAGTAACTTAACAAAACCAAACTTCTTATAACACCTAACACGTCAACATGCAAACTTATCAACACGTAACCTACATTCCACAAGACTATACTTTCGCTGTGCCTTCTAGCACGTGCCTAACTAGTATTACTTACAAATATAGGTACAAAAATTTTTATCTAGAGACTTTTATTTTTATTTAAAACATAGAACAAATACAATAATGTATAAGAGTATAAAATTAAACCATACTAGACATTGCAAAACCTCTAGCACACAATCCAAGTACAGAAAATAAACACCATATATAATGACCATATTACAACCATATACATAACCCACAACCATATACATAACCTACAAACCCTCCTTTTACAATAATCATTATTACCAGTGCAGAAACACAGCTGACACTTCTCCCCCCTTAACATATGTACAGTCCCCGTTCTAAATAACATACATTAATTATCCTAATTAATGGCCATACTCTGACCTCATCAAAACCTTAATGAGTATTCACTAACAGTTGGTAGTGTATGAACAACAAGACACAAAACATAAATTTACAACTAAAACAGATATGAAACATTACATTCCTATACACATACATCGTAAAGAGTAAAAGTAATATACACCACAATATAATATCAATTATTAATTTAACAATCATGAAATATAAATTTTTCAAAACAACCTTGCATAACGGGAAGTTCACACTCAAAATGCAAGATAATACACCACATGCAACATAGCGGTACAATACTAGGCTATGTACACATTTTAAAGAACCCAAGATTACAACATGAAAAAGTAATATCCAAATGGTCTATTATGATTTTAGTAAGTTACCAACACTAAACTCCTTATAACATCTATCACGCCACATATAAACTTAACAAACCGTGTCACACATTCCACAAGACTTCATTTTATGAGTAATTCAAGATCTCAGTGCCACACAACGCCACAACCATACACACACAGACGTACGGAACCATTCATAATACATACACGTCACTCCCTAAAACCCGCGCTCTACCCTGAAGTCTCTAACATACCGTTTGGTGCTATCACGGGGGGAGTCCAGCCCCCCCGTTGCCTTACCCCACCCGCAGTTGCAGCAACATTTGAACAGTAAGACATCGATACTTTGCCGGAAAACTATTATCCCAACTTCTACCATATATGAGTTTATTTCTGCAATACGTTCTGTAGATACCTGCCGCAATTGCCCTGATCCTACCTGATCCCCCGGTTTCCCGCATACCCCACGAGATATAGAGGAAATCAGCCACCACGTACATTATTGCTCTTCGTACCTCACTTGATACTCCGCTAACTTCCAATGTTAAGGCCCGTAAGGTTGAAATACTTCCCCCACTAAGAAAATCTAAAACCCGCCCCAACCACGAACGAACTTTGTCCAAGGTATCACAAAAGTAGACAGCATGAAAAGCTGTTTCTTCAAGACCGCAACGCAAGCAATCCGCCTCCCTTACCAAACCCATCCTATTTAAG
Source organism: Cherax quadricarinatus (assembly GCF_038502225.1). Lineage (NCBI taxonomy): Eukaryota > Metazoa > Arthropoda > Malacostraca > Decapoda > Parastacidae > Cherax > Cherax quadricarinatus. The sequence goes on from NW_027195269.1 coordinate 143,474, forward strand.
ACCGATTTTGATGCTAAAATCCCCATGACAAATCTGTACACCAATTCACGAACCCTTGGTGCCAACTTAAGTTTACAAAATCCTTCCCATATTTCCCCCCAATTATACAGCGGAAAAACAGACAATCCCTGTACAATTTCCCTACGACAACATATGCTGACCATTTGCCCCACCTGGATCTGTTGCGCATTTCTCAACTTTAACAACAAACGCAGCATGTCCTCACACTCTATTAATCCCCTGCCGCTCCACCATTTACGCATTTCGATCATTACCCGACCCACCCAGATGCCCTTCTCACCGCCCGCCCTAATTGTTTGCAATCCTAATGGCGCTAAAGCTAACCTATGACACTGAGCTTGACTCTATCATCATTACTGATTCTATGTCATCATTGAAGGCTCTTGGCTCATATAATGACTCCAACAACATGCTCATTGGGGAAGCCAGGTATAGATACTCAAAAATTAGGGACAAAGGAATTAATGTACAATTGCTATGGATCCCATCACACATTGGATTACTCCTTCATGATAAAGTTGATATGTTAGCCAAGAAGAGTATCCAGAAGGAGAACGTAGAATATAACTTTGGTATAACTGTGTCTAGCATTAGGAATAATATTAGGAGAGAAGTAAATAATGAAGATGATTGTTATAGGAATGCAGTTAGAAGCCTGAGTAGATCTATAACCCACTATGATAACATGAACATAGATAAGTATGTTTATGGAGCAACTTGCAATGTGAACAGACTGACTGATGTTGTAGTGGCCAGGCTTAGGCTTGGTTACAAGTACTTCTGGCAGTTTGGGAGACACACAGATGATGATCAAACTAAATGTAAATTATGTGATCAGGCATATGGTCACTCTCTTGAACACTATGTGCTTAATTGTCCACTTATTGAGGAATACAGAGACAGACAGTATAATAACCTATGTGACATGTCAAGATATCTTATTAATGAAAATAAGATACCAGATATACTAAGCAAATTTCCTAAATTTGCTTGTAACAGATAAGTGAACTATAGATATGTAGATATAAATCCATATGTATTCCTGTTAACCCTTTGGGGCCTAGTTCCTAGGCCTTTTGTGTATCCACATGCTCTCGCGCTACCGTCCACAGGATGGATATGGGGTGCACAATAAACTAGCCACTTCGGTGGAAAAATCTAAAAATCCTAAGGAACCGCTGCTTTACATAGAGGGCCTTCACCCGTGGCCCCAAAGCCAAGAGACCTAAACCCCCACGACGAACATGGGTCATGACAACCTCCCGACTTAACCAAGCCCTCCCGAAACCCCAAACATAACGTAAGACCCTTCTCTGCAGTTCCTGAATATCCGTATCTCTTAAAGGGTACACCGCGGCCACACTATAAACAAGTGTATTAACCACTACTGTCCTCTGTTGCAACGAGACATCCCCAGCTCCTAACCCCCGAAGTCGATCTAAAGCCTTGTTAACCACCAATTCAGAGTTTACCCTTCGGCTCTCCCTCTCATCTGCCATGTACACGATGCCACATATTCTAAGTTGCACCACGACTGACCACCCATACCTTTTGCCCAACCTCCCCCCCACCCATGTACCCACCTCCAATAATTTCGATTTTGCCTTGTTAACGCACATTCCTGACTCTGCCCCAAAAAACTCAACAATCCATCCCACGATCTGCAAATCCTCCTCCCCTTTTAACAGAATTGTGGTATCATCTACGTACCCGACCACACGCGCTGCATGGTCACTGCTCAGCGTTCCACGCCTCAAACCACCATCCACCAGCTCATAAAATGGGTTTTGCATACAAGCAAAAAGCAGCTGGGAGAGGGGGCACCCTTGCCTCAAACCCCTTTCCATATGGACCGGCTGAACCAATTTACCGTTTACCTGTACGCGTACCATAGCCGTGGCATACAAGGTATCCACCCATCTTGCAATTCCCTCTCCAAAACCCTGCTTCAATAAAATAAGCCTCAATAAATCCCTATCAACACAGTCATAAGCATTTTGCCAGTCAAGCCCGAGGACACCCCCCCCCCTTGACATTCCTCCAAAAACTCCCGAATACGTACATGTCCGTCCCTCATGCTCCTACCTGGTATGCCTAGCTGTCCCTCGTGAATAACCGACCCCATAACCTTCCTCATTCTGTTTCCTAAAACTTTTGCAAAGATTTTATAGTCAGAGCACATAAGAGATATTGCTCTATATGCACTCAGACCCCTCCCCCCTCCCTTTTTGGGCACCAACACAACTACCCCCGTACTTGGTGACATACCTAACCTCCCCTCCATGAGCATGCAATTTAATACATCAACCAAACAATGCTTAATACTTCCCCAATGCGCCCTATAAAAATCATTCGAAATGCCATCTATACCTGGTGCCTTTCCTTTACTCATACTAAAAATCGCCTCCTCTACCTCCTCCACTCGAATTCTACCTTCTAGTACCGTTCTATCCCTGTCACTTATAACTTTTCTGAAATCCCTCCTCACCAGGCCGCCCTCATGGACCCCCCCTACTCCCCTCCGTAGCTTTTCCCCAAACCATAGATCAGCATAAAAACTCATGCTGTCCGTGGTGAGGAGCACTTGACCCGGCAGGTAACCACCCAAACCCGTGCATACTTCCAATTGCAAGAGGGACGTCGCCTGTTGCCTGACCCTAAATTTGCTCAAGACACAACCCGAAGGTTTGTCACCCCAGAGCACTTCTTCCATACCTGCTCTGACTCTAACCGCATTGAAACGTTCATTGTGAATTTCTGCAAGTCGACTATGAAGTTGTTCAATGTCGTCATACCTACTACTCCCGCCCCCCACATAGTAATCATTTAGCTGCCCCTCCAGATAGTTTTGCAGCCCATACCTCCACCTCGCCTCCTCTTTTCCCCGCTTCTTATAATAACTCGCTATTCCAGGTTTGGCACGCGTTTCCCACCATTCCAACAAACATTCACCTGCCCGTCGCGTTTCCCAAATATTCTTCCACCAGTCCTGAAAAGCTGACCCATCCCCCTCCCCCTCCAATAGCCGCACGTTCAGTTTCCAATAACCTGGATAAACCTTGATCATTCCATCCCAGTTCAAGTCTGCTAGCACTGCACGGTGATCTGAAATCCCCACATCAAAGGTCTGTACGTGCCCAACTCTAATTCCTTGTGTTACATAAAGTCTATCCAGGCGTGCCGCATAGCCCCTGCAAACGAACGTATGCTCCATCCCCCACCCACCCCGCCCCACCACATCGTAAACCCCTGCATCCCCCAGCAGATTCCGTAAGACAGGTAAAACGCACCCCGCCCCCCTCGGCTCAACATCACTATGGCGGATAACGCAATTCCAATCCCCACCCATGACGGTAATGAACGGCAAACCCCGAGCGTAAAACGTTAAATCCTCCCTCACAAAATCTATTTTAACTTTAGTGTTGCTTTCTGCAGGCATGTAAACGCCAATAAAACAAACCCTCACCTCACCCCAGTACCCATCTACCCTCACCACCCTCCCACCTCCCCCCTCCTCCCATCTTAAGACACGCCAAGGGCTGGACTCCTTCACCGCTATAGCTACCCCACCCTTTAATTTTAAAGAACTGCTAACATACATTCTGTAGCCTTTTAACCGTAAGTCTCGCCCAAACTTATAATTGTGTTCTTGTATGAAACATACGTCCACAGCGTACCTGCGCAAGAACCACTCCATCCACACACACTTAAACTCTGCCCGCAGGCCATTTACATTGATGGTAACACACTTGAATTCACAAAAGGAGGTTTTCCTCTATGTTTGTGGGTCTTTCCCGTTCCCACACGTACATTACACTGACCTTCTTTGACCTTTGACTTCCCAAGGCCCCCCTCACCCCCCCGTGTCCTACCCATATGCTGGGCGCTTGCCATAACCCCGGCTGCAAGAGGCGCCTCAGCCACTTTCGACCACAATTTCTTCCCTGGCCGCTGTCCCGGTGTCAGGACCTCGTCCATATCCGACACTCCTGCCGTCCGTTTGCGGGAACCACCTTCCACACACATCTCCTCACCAGCCGAAGCCTCCTGGTGGACTTCCACCACCACCTCATGCAACCGTGTCATTGTAGTCACGTCCAGGTCTCCCATATTTGGCGAATCATCCTTCACCACTTCTTGACACTCCAGTGAAACGTCTGGGCTATGCTCTGCCCCATCCAGGAGATCGTTTAGCACGTTCTCCAGCAAACTTTCCTGTGACAACTCCACAGGCTCCGTAGGCCCCACAGGTGGCGTGGTCACGTTTGTAGTGTCCACCGACAGGGTGGCACACGCCATAGACCGCATCTCCTCTTGTTGTACTTCCTCACTCCAAAGCGTAGGTCGTTGTTCAGGCGATGGACCAGTCTCCAGATCAAAGGCCTCGGTTCTTAGGACCGCAGGAGAAGGTTCCCAGATACGTACAACCAGGCATCTGGAGCACTGAGCAGCCATATGGTCATACGAGTTGCATAACCTGCATGTCTTACGTTGGCCTGCATAGTGAACAAAAACTTGGGTCCTGTAGTGTTCTAGATAAACGTAAGATGGAATCGGCTGTTTTAATGTCATCTTTAGGGTGCAGGAGCCTTCCGGGAGCCCCTCGCTCCCTCCATACTCCCTTGGTCGCTGCATGTACCGTGCCGTATTTACCAAAAACTTTCCGAATAACATACTCCTCTGCCTCGAAAGGCACGTTCCTTACTTTGACCCAGGTGACGTATGTGGAGACGTCATGCAGGCATACCTTTACGGCTGAATTCACCGCCATTTTCCTCTCTTGAAAATCTTCCACAATCTTGGAGTAAAAGCCGGCATTTGCGAATTTTACAAAAAACCTCGACATCCCATTGAGAGCCACACCATATAATTCCTCAGTGGGGATGCCATAGACGTCACGAATAATGGTAGGCAAAAAGACATGCATTGTTGCACCACTGAGAGAGCCACGAATAAATTCCACACAGACCGTGTTTACTCTTCTACCCTGACGATCCGCCATCTTGTGTACTGTAGTACACGGTTCGCCACCAGGTGTAAGCAAGAGCAGGCTCAGAAAGCGTCCTCTCAGCCCGCAGGTTGAGAGACGAATGATCTAGTGACTGTGCCACTTCAAACAATAATGCCACACACATTAAATACAAAAATATATCACATTATCTCTGAACACTGTTCAAAACCTCAGGCCTCACACCATTCAGTGCAAAGCACCCAGAACAAATGTTGATGCAAGTACATGTAACAAACAGGATAAAACATCCAGATTACAGTGACAGAACCTCTTCAAGCAATAATGCCACACACATTAAATACAAAATTATATCAAAGCATAGCCGGACAATAAACGGTAATGCTATATGAGAAGCTTATCACACATATTTATATACTACACTCAAAGCCCACTTCCCCCAAAACCCTTCTAATTCATAATCCCACACACATAGTCAAAACTCTGCGACACACCCCAACACGCAATCCTCCTCCGGGGGAGGCCAGCCCGTTCATACCCCTGACAATCTATAAAACCCATAAATCTTTCAATTGGAAATCTCTATAGCCCTCCGGAAAATCACTCTCCCACCTCTTCCCATATATTTCCCCGTTGCGATACTTTGTCCTATAAAAAGTTGCAACTAGGGCCATCTTACGTCATTGCCCATGATATAAAGGCGAAATCTACTACTAAGTAAGCCACTGCCCTTTGAACTTTCACCCCTACCCCACCTACATCTAAATTGAGCACTCGCAAAACTGACAACCCTACCCCCCCACATATGGAATCACTTTCCCCAACCATTCCCTCACAACCCCTAGGAATTCGCAAAAGTAGACTACAGGAAAAGCCAACTCATCTACCCCACAATCTTGACACTCCCCACCCTCCCTTATCCGTCTATGACGTAAAACTACCCCTGATGGCAAGATTCCGTGGAGAAACCTATACATTACCTCCTTCACACGCAGCCAGATACGCAACCCTTTTAACCGGCCCCAAATGTCTTCCCAAGCATACATTGGGTATGCCCCTTCCACAGCCACAGCCACCCTAGGCCATAGCTTCCTCTCTAAAGACCCTGCCTGCATGTTCTTCGGATCTCTGACGAGCATTAATACAAGCAACAACTCCTCACAATCTCGCAAATCCCATCCCCTCCACTATCTTCAAATATCTTCCTGCACAATCCTCAACTCTCCACCCCCCCTCCCCACGCACCCGTAGGAACCCATGCTTTACATATACGTTCTTCAACCTTCGTTCCAAGTGAATTAGCCCCAGCCCTCCCATGGCCACCGGAAGTGTTACCACCCCATTTCTTAACCAATCGCATCCCAAACCCCAAATAAAATGGAAAACCGTATCCAACAATTTCCGGACATCCCCATACACCAAAGGGTACAATGCTGCCACATGCTATATTTTACTAAACAGAAGCACATTGACCACAATGACCCTCTGGTGTAGCGTAAGATGTGTCGGCCACAACCCAGTCAATCTTGCCAGCACTCTATCTACTACACCCTTTGAATTAACCTCCCTCGCCATCCGTGCATCGCCCATATACACCACACCGCAAATCTTCAGCTGATCCACAACGCACCACCTCACCCCCTTACCCCTCACCCTAACCCTCCCGGTTATTCCATGCCCCTAATCTTATGAGCTTTGATTTATCCACATTCACTGCCATACCTGTTGCAGCCCCAAAAACATCCACAACCCTCCCAGACCCTCCAATCCCTCCCTCCCACTCACTAGGACTGTCATGTCATCAACATAACCTATGATACCAGGTCTCCTACCATTTAGATCATCCCTTACCCCCTCCTGTACCCATCATTCCACTGCCCTGTAAGAAGGGTTCTGTAAACATGCAAATAGTATTTGTGATAGTGGGCAGCCCTGTTTCAGTCCTCTGCCCATTAGTACATGCGATCCCACCCTCCCATTAATCTGCACACACATTCTGGCTCCCTGATATAAAGTACGTGTCCATCTCACTATTTCCTCCCCAACCCCTGCCACCTCATGATTCTCCACAAAGCATTCCTCTCGACACTATCATACACCGCCCTCCAATTCAGCACTAATATCCCTCCTTTCCCCTCACATGGACACTCAATAAACCTTCTAATAACCCCATGCCCCTCATACATTGATCTCCCTGGTATCCCATATTGGCCTCCTACTATAACCTTTCCAATGACCCTCTTAATATGGTTTCCCAAAATTTTCGCAAAGAGTTTGTAGTCTGCACACATGAGGGATATCATTCGATAATCCCTCACCGTGTACTATTACCCATTGGTACCAAAACTACAATTACTGTCGCTTGCAACTCCCCCAATTCACCCCGCTCTTTCATGATATTAAACAGTTTCACCAAAAAGTCCTTCAATACACCCCAATGCTGTATATAAAAGTCGGCAGGCAGCCCATCTATCCCCGGCACCTTACCCCGACTCATACCAATTAATGCCTCAACGATAGTCCCCTGTAACTGTTCCCTATCATCCTTGTCAAGCACACACTGCACCCAATCTCCCGTCTCCCTTAACGCCCCCTCACTGACACCCGCACTTTTCATATATGCACTAAGCCAAGCATCAAAAAATACCCCCATCCCCTCCATTGTAACCAGCTCTTGCCCCTCCCTATACCCCTCTATGTCCTCATGGACCCGCAATCCTACCATTTCCATAGCAACGCGCAGACGTGCCTGCCCTCGCAGGACACACACCAACGGCCTATCGCCCCATATCACCTCCTCTAACCCCCCTAAAACCCTTACCGCATCAAACCGTTCATTTTGCAATTCCTTGAGTCTATCCTTCAGTCCCTCTATGTCTGCCATTGAGGCTCCCCCCCCCCTCCCTCTCTCATAATACTCCCTTAACTGCCCCTCAAGATACCTAATAAGCCCATAAGCCAGCTGGTTCTCATGCCTTCCCTGACGAACATAGAATTCTCGAATCCTCGTCTTTGCCGTTGTATCCCACCAACTCAACACATCCCACTTCAGGCGTGCCCAGTCCCACAAACTTTCCCACAAAAGTGCAAGTAAGACCCTCCCTCGACATCTTGAAGTAACCGAACATTCAATTTCCAATAGCTCTTATACCTGTTTGGCCATCCCTCCCATCCCAATTCCACCAAAACACCTATGTGATCTGAAAAAAAAAAACATATCCAAGACACTTACTCTCCGAACCACTGCTTTTATCGTTACATATAGTCTGTCCAGCCTCGCTGCATGCCCCTGCCTCACAAAGGTGTGCTCCACCTCCCACGCTTCACAGGGAGTTAAATAATTTCTGATTGCTGATGACTCAATTTTTCCCACTTCAAATGTCGATCCAGCACTAAACAACAGTGTAACAACTGCTTGCATCACAACTAAGAACTCGCACTAAACAACAGTGTAACAACTGCTTGCATCACAACTAACAACTCGCACTAAACAACAGTGTAACAACTGCTTGCATCACAACTAAGAACTCGCACTAAACAACAGTGTAACAACTGCTTACATCACAACTAACAACTCACACTAAATCTTGACAAAACCATTTATATAATGATTCGGGGCAAAATAAAACATGTTCTTTTGAACAAAAACAATAACAATACATCAGTCGAAAAGCAGGATGAGGGTAAATTTTTCGGGATACACATAGATACCTAACTATATTTTAACACACATCCAGAACATTTCTAGAAATATATCTAAGTCTTTACTGAGGAAATGTTCAGCCAGCCAGTGAGTCCGTCAGTCCATTACAAAGAAGAAGGGTGGAGGATGAGAAGGAATTTGGTGTAATCAGTCCCTCAGCCTGGAGTCAATTTTGAAAAAAGTATTGGTTTATATACTGCAGTCAGGTGAGTTGAAGCAGCAGGAGGCGGAGTCACAGTGGTTGTATCTACTAATGTAAGAAGATCAAATTAGACAAGCATTGTGGAATACCTTGTATGAAGATCCCAAGATGTTGCAGTGTTTGAGAGATGTCAATACCGACAAATTGAAGAATGAAATATTTCTGCAACATTTGAGAATCTTTATTAAGGAGATGTTTCGCCAAATAGCGGCATCTTCAGTCCAATACAAAACGAATGACGGAGGATAAGGAATAAGAGGTAATCAGTCCCTAAGCCTGAAATCGAAGTGTACAGTCCACCACCAATCTAAAAAAAAGTACAGCATATGCTGGAAGAAGTGACTTATATACTACAGTCAGGTGAGCTGAAGAAGGAATATTTTGTGTTACTCTATCAAAAGCTTTACTAAAATCTAAATAACTCGCTAGTTAATTAATTTACTAATTTATTAATAAGCTGAGCTTGTAATTCATTTAATAAATTAACTTGCTACTTAGCTAACTAATTGATCAACTGTTTAAAAATGGTTTATATGACAGTTTACCAACTAACTCGCAATTTAGAGTGTAACATCTGTCTACCTCATGATCCACACGCGTTATCACGCACAGATAACCTACTGAATTTTGTTATGAGAGAAATAATATTTCAAGCTGAGACTAATTCTTATGATTATTTGGGTCTAGTTCAGATATTTTACTCTATTAAGTTTTGTGCTGCCGGCAGGAAATTAAAGCAGTGACTACGACAACTGCAGCTGTAGTTGTAGAAGCAGCAGCAACTACAGTAACGACATCATTTGCAGCAACAGCAGCAATAGCAGCAACAGTAGCAGCAGTACAGCAGTACAGCAGCAGCAGCAACAGCAGCAGCAGCAGCAGCAGCAGCACCATCATGATCAAGGTGGCTGTAACAGTCTTAGTGGTGATAATTAATATTGTCACAGGTGAGTCTCAGACAACTTCCCTTCCATGAGTCAGAACACATCACCACACAGTCAGCCCTCATCACCACCCAGTCAGCCCTCAACACCACCCAGTCAGCCCTCATCACCACCAAGTCAGCCCTCATCACCACCCAGTCAGCCCTCATCACCACCCAGTCAGCCCTCATCACCACCCAGTCAGAAGTCTTCACCACCCAGTCAGACCTCATCACCACCCAGTCAGCCCTCATCACCACCCAGTCAGCCCTCATCACCACCCAGTCAGCCCTCATCACCACTCAGTCAGCCCTCATCAACACCCAGTCAGCCCTCATCACCACCCAGTCAGCCATCATCACCACCCAGTCAGCCCTCATCACCACCCAGTCAGCCCTCATCACCACCCAGTCAGCCCTCATCACCACCCAGTCAGAAGTCTTCACCACCCAGTCAGACCTCATCACCACCGTGTCAGGCCTCATCACCACCCAGTCAGCCCTCATCACCACTCAGTCAGAAGTCTTCACCACCCAGTCAGAAGTCATCACCACCGTGTCAGGCCTCATCAGCACCCAGTCAGCCCTCATCACCACCCGGTCAGACCTCATCACCACCCAGTCAGACCTCATCACCACACAGTCAGACATCATCACCACAGAGTCAGACATCATCACCACACAGTCAGACCACATCACCACACAGTCAGACATCATCACCACACAGTCAGGCATCATCACCACACAGTCAGACATCATCTCCACACAGTCAGACATCACCACACAGTCAGACATCATCACCACACAGTCAGACATCATCACCACACAGTCAGACATCATCACCACACAGTCAGACCACATCACCACACAGTCAGACATCACCACACAGTCAGACATCATCACCACACAGTCAGACCACATCACCACACAGACATCATCACCACACAGTCAGACATCATCACCACACAGTCAGACATCATCACCACACAGTCAGACATCATCACCACACAGTCAGACATCATCACCACACAGTCAGACATCATCACCACACAGTCAGACCACATCACCACACAGTCAGACATCATCACCACACAGTCAGACATCATCACCACACAGTCAGACATCATCACCACACAGTCAGACATCATCACCACACAGTCAGACATCATCACCACACAGTCAGACATCATCACCACACAGTCAGACATCATCACCACACAGTCAGACATCATCACCACTCAGTCAGACATCATCACCACACAGTCAGACATCATCACCACACAGTCAGACATCATCACCACACAGTCAGACATCATCACCACACAGTCGGACATCATCACCACACAGTCGGACATCATCACCACACAGTCGGACATCATCACCACACAGTCAGACATCATCACCACACAGTCAGACATCATCACCACACAGTCAGACATCATCACCACACAGTCAGACATCATCACCACACAGACATCACCACACAGACATCATCACCACACAGACATCATCACCACACAGACATCATCACCACACAGTCAGACATCATCACCACACAGTCAGACATCATCATCACACAGTCAGACATCATCACCACACAGTCAGACATCATCACCACACAGTCGGACATCATCACCACACAGTCAGACATCATCACCACACAGTCAGACATCATCACCACACAGTCAGACATCATCACCACACAGTCAGACATCATCACCACACAGTCAGACATCATCACCACACAGTCAGACATCACCACACAGTCAGACATCATCACCACACAGTCAGACATCATCACCACAGTCAGACATCATCACCACTCAGTCAGACATCATCACCACACAGTCAGACATCATCACCACACAGTCAGACATCATCACCACACAGTCAGGCATCATCACCACACAGTCAGACATCATCACCACACAGTCAGACATCATCACCACACAGTCAGACATCATCACCACACAGTCAGACATCATCACCACACAGTCAGACATCATCACCACACAGTCAGACCACATCACCACACAGTTAGACATCATCACCACACAGTCAGACATCATCACCACACAGTCAGACCACATCACCACACAGTCAGACATCATCACCACACAGTCAGACATCATCACCACACAGTCAGACCACATCACCACACAGTCAGACATCATCACCACACAGTCAGACATCATCACCACACAGTCAGACATCATCACCACACAGTCAGACATCATCACCACACAGTCAGACCACATCACCACACAGTCAGACATCATCACCACACAGTCAGACATCATCACCACACAGTCAGACATCACCACACAGTCAGACATCATCACCACACAGTCAGACCACATCACCACACAGTCAGACATCATCACCACACAGTCAGACATCACCACCACACAGTCAGACCACATCACTACACAGTCAGACATCATCACCACACAGTCAGACATCATCACCACACAGTCAGACATCATCACCACACAGTCAGACATCATCACCACACAGTCAGGCATCATCACCACACAGTCAGACATCATCACCACACAGTCAGACATCATCACCACACAGTCAGACATCATCACCACACAGTCAGACCACATCACCACAAAGTCAGACATCATCACAGTCAGACATCATCACCACACAGTCAGACATCATCACCACACAGTCAGACATCATCACCACACAGTCAGACATCATCACCACACAGTCAGACATCATCACCACACAGTCAGACATCATCACCACACAGTCAGACATCATCACCACACAGTCAGACATCATCACCACACAGTCAGACATCACCACACAGTCAGACATCATCACCACACAGTCAGACATCATCACCACACAGTCAGACATCATCATCACTCAGTCAGACATCATCACCACACAGTCAGACATCATCACCACACAGTCAGACATCATCACCACACAGTCAGACATCATCACCACACAGTCGGACATCATCACCACACAGTCAGACATCATCACCACACAGTCGGACATCATCACCACACAGTCAGACATCATCACCACACAGTCAGACATCATCACCACACAGTCAGGCATCATCACCACACATACATCATCACCACACAGACATCATCACCACACAGACATCATCACCACACAGACATCATCACCACACAGACATCATCACCACATAGTCAGACATCACCACACAGTCAGACATCATCACCACACAGTCAGACATCATCACCACACAGTCAGACATCATCACCACACAGTCGGACATCATCACCACACAGTCAGACATCATCACCACACAGTCAGACATCATCACCACACAGTCAGACATCATCACCACACAGTCAGACATCATCACCACACAGTCAGACATCACCACACAGTCAGACATCATCACCACACAGTCAGACATTATCACCACACAGTCGGACATCATCACCACACAGTCAGACATCATCACCACACAGTCAGACATCATCACCACACAGTCAGACATCATCACCACACAGTCAGACATCATCACCACACAGTCAGACATCATCACCACACAGTCAGACATCATCACCACACAGTCAGACATCATCACCACACAGTCGGACATCATCACCACACAGTCGGACATCATCACCACACAGTCGGACATCATCACCACACAGTCAGACATCATCACCACACAGTCAGACATCATCACCACACAGTCAGACATCATCACCACACAGTCAGACATCATCACCACACAGACATCACCACACAGACATCATCACCACACAGACATCATCACCACACAGACATCATCACCACACAGTCAGACATCATCACCACACAGTCAGACATCATCATCACACAGTCAGACATCATCACCACACAGTCAGACATCATCACCACACAGTCGGACATCATCACCACACAGTCAGACATCATCACCACACAGTCAGACATCATCACCACACAGTCAGACATCATCACCACACAGTCAGACATCATCACCACACAGTCAGACATCACCACACAGTCAGACATCATCACCACACAGTCAGACATCATCACCACAGTCAGACATCATCACCACTCAGTCAGACATCATCACCACACAGTCAGACATCATCACCACACAGTCAGACATCATCACCACACAGTCAGGCATCATCACCACACAGTCAGACATCATCACCACACAGTCAGACATCATCACCACACAGTCAGACATCATCACCACACAGTCAGACATCATCACCACACAGTCAGACCACATCACCACACAGTCAGACATCATCACCACACAGTCAGACATCATCACCACACAGACAGACCACATCACCACACAGTCAGACATCATCACCACACAGTCAGACATCATCACCACACAGTCAGACCACATCACCACACAGTCAGACATCATCACCACACAGTCAGACATCATCACCACACAGTCAGACATCATCACCACACAGTCAGACATCATCACCACACAGTCAGACCACATCACCACACAGTCAGACATCATCACCACACAGTCAGACATCATCACCACACAGTCAGACATCACCACACAGTCAGACATCATCACCACACAGTCAGACCACATCACCACACAGTCAGACATCATCACCACACAGTCAGACATCATCACCACACAGTCAGAACACATCACTACACAGTCAGACATCATCACCACACAGACAGACATCATCACCACACAGTCAGACATCATCACCACACAGTCAGACATCATCACCACACAGTCAGGCATCATCACCACACAGTCAGACATCATCAAGACACAGTCAGACATCATCACCACACAGTCAGACATCATCACCACACAGTCAGACCACATCACCACAAAGTCAGACATCATCACCACACAGTCAGACATCATCACCACACAGTCAGACATCATCACCACACAGTCAGACATCATCACCACACAGTCAGACATCATCACCACACAGTCAGACATCATCACCACACAGTCAGACATCATCACCACACAGTCAGACATCATCACCACACAGTCAGACATCATCATCACTCAGTCAGACATCATCACCACACAGTCAGACATCATCACCACACAGTCAGACATCATCACCACACAGTCAGACATCATCACCACACAGTCGGACATCATCACCACACAGTCAGACATCATCACCACACAGTCGGACATCATCACCACACAGTCAGACATCATCACCACACAGTCAAACATCATCACCACACAGTCAGGCATCATCACCACACATACATCATCACCACACAGACATCATCACCACACAGACATCATCACCACACAGACATCATCACCACACAGACATCATCACCACACAGTCAGACATCACCACACCGTCAGACATCATCACCACACAGTCAGACATCATCACCACACAGTCAGACATCATCACCACACAGTCGGACATCATCACCACACAGTCAGACATCATCACCACACAGTCAGACATCATCACCACACAGTCAGACATCATCACCACACAGTCAGACATCATCACCACACAGTCAGACATCACCACACAGTCAGACATCACCACACAGTCAGACATTATCACCACACAGTCGGACATCATCACCACACAGTCAGACATCATCACCACACAGTCGGACATCATCACCACACAGTCAGACATCATCACCACACAGTCAGACATCATCACCACACAGTCAGACATCATCACCACACAGTCAGACATCATCACCACACAGTCAGACATCATCACCACACAGTCAGACCACATCATCACACAGTCTGACATCATCACCACACAGTCAGACATCATCACCACACAGTCAGACATCATCACACAGTCGGACATCATCACCACACAGTCAGACATCATCACTACACAGTCAGACATCATCACCACACAGTCAGACATCATCACCACACAGTCAGACATCATCACTACACAGTCAAACATCATCACCACACAGTCAGACATCATCACCACACAGTCAGACATCATCACCACACAGTCAGACATCATCACCACACAGTCAGACATCATCACCACACAGTCAGACATCATCACCACACAGTCAGACATCATCACCACTCAGTCAGACATCATCACCACACAGTCAGACATCATCACCACACAGTCAGACATCATCACCACACAGTCAGACATCATCACCACACAGTCGGACATCATCACCACACAGTCGGACATCATCACCACACAGTCGGACATCATCACCACACAGTCAGACATCATCACCACACAGTCAGACATCATCACCACACAGTCAGACATCATCACCACACAGTCAGACATCATCACCACACAGACATCACCACACAGACATCATCACCACACAGACATCATCACCACACAGACATCATCACCACACAGTCAGACATCATCACCACACAGTCAGACATCATCATCACACAGTCAGACATCATCACCACACAGTCAGACATCATCACCACACAGTCGGACATCATCACCACACAGTCAGACATCATCACCACACAGTCAGACATCATCACCACACAGTCAGACATCATCACCACACAGTCAGACATCATCACCACACAGTCAGACATCATCACCACACAGTCAGACATCACCACACAGTCAGACATCATCACCACACAGTCAGACATCATCACCACAGTCAGACATCATCACCACTCAGTCAGACATCATCACCACACAGTCAGACATCATCACCACACAGTCAGACATCATCACCACACAGTCAGGCATCATCACCACACAGTCAGACATCATCACCACACAGTCAGACATCATCACCACACAGTCAGACATCATCACCACACAGTCAGACATCATCACCACACAGTCAGACCACATCACCACACAGTCAGACATCATCACCACACAGTCAGACATCATAACCACACAGTCAGACCACATCACCACACAGTCAGACATCATCACCACACAGTCAGACATCATCACCACACAGTCAGACATCATCACCACACAGTCAGACCACATCACCACACAGTCAGACATCATCACCACACAGTCAGACATCATCACCACACAGTCAGACATCATCACCACACAGTCAGACATCATCACCACACAGTCAGACCACATCACCACACAGTCAGACATCATCACCACACAGTCAGACATCACCACACAGTCAGACATCATCACCACACAGTCAGACCACATCACCACACAGTCAGACATCATCACCACACAGTCAGACATCATCACCACACAGTCAGACCACATCACTACACAGTCAGACATCATCACCACACAGTCAGACATCATCACCACACAGTCAGACATCATCACCACACAGTCAGACATCATCACCACACAGTCAGGCATCATCACCACACAGTCAGACATCATCACCACACAGTCAGACATCATCACCACACAGTCAGACATCATCACCACACAGTCAGACCACATCACCACAAAGTCAGACATCATCACCACACAGTCAGACATCATCACCACACAGTCAGACATCATCACCACAGAGTCAGACATCATCACCACACAGTCAGACATCATCACCACACAGTCAGACATCATCACCACACAGTCAGACATCATCACCACACAGTCAGACATCATCACGACACAGTCAGACATCATCACCACACAGTCAGACATCACCACACAGTCAGACATCATCACCACACAGTCAGATATCATCACCACACAGTCAGACATCATCATCACTCAGTCAGACATCATCGCCACACAGTCAGACATCATCACCACACAGTCAGACATCATCACCACACAGTCAGACATCATCACCACACAGTCGGACATCATCACCACACAGTCAGACATCATCACCACACAGTCGGACATCATCACCACACAGTCAGACATCATCACCACACAGTCAGACATCATCACCACACAGTCAGGCATCATCACCACACATACATCATCACCACACAGACATCATCACCACACAGACATCATCACCACACAGACATCATCACCACACAGACATCATCACCACATAGTCAGACATCACCACACAGTCAGACATCATCACCACACAGTCAGACATCATCACCACACAGTCAGACATCATCACCACACAGTCGGACATCATCACCACACAGTCAGACATCATCACCACACAGTCAGACATCATCACCACACAGTCAGACATCATCACCACACAGTCAGACATCATCACCACACAGTCAGACATCACCACACAGTCAGACATCATCACCACACAGTCAGACATTATCACCACACAGTCGGACATCATCACCACACAGTCAGACATCATCACCACACAGTCGGACATCATCACCACACAGTCAGACATCATCACCACACAGTCAGACATCATCACCACACAGTCAGACATCATCACCACACAGTCAGACATCATCACCACACAGTCAGACATCATCACCACACAGTCGGACATCATCACCACAGAGTCGGACATCATCACCACACAGTCGGACATCATCACCACACAGTCAGACATCATCACCACACAGTCAGACATCATCACCACACAGTCAGACATCATCACCACACAGTCAGACATCATCACCACACAGACATCACCACACAGACATCATCACCACACAGACATCATCACCACACAGACACCATCACCACACAGTCAGACATCATCACCACACAGTCAGACATCATCATCACACAGTCAGACATCATCACCACACAGTCAGACATCATCACCACACAGTCGGACATCATCACCACACAGTCAGACATCATCACCACACAGTCAGACATCATCACCACACAGTCAGACATCATCACCACACAGTCAGACATCATCACCACACAGTCAGACATCATCACCACACAGTCAGACATCACCACACAGTCAGACATCATCACCACACAGTCAGACATCATCACCACAGTCAGACATCATCACCACTCAGTCAGACATCATCACCACACAGTCAGACATCATCACCACACAGTCAGACATCATCACCACACAGTCAGGCATCATCACCACACAGTCAGACATCATCACCACACAGTCAGACATCATCACCACACAGTCAGACATCATCACCACACAGTCAGACATCATCACCACACAGTCAGACATCATCACCACACAGTCAGACCACATCACCACACAGTCAGACATCATCACCACACAGTCAGACATCATCACCACACAGTCAGACCACATCACCACACAGTCAGACATCATCACCACACAGTCAGACATCATCACCACACAGTCAGAACACATCACCACACAGTCAGACATCATCACCACACAGTCAGACATCATCACCACACAGTCAGACATCATCACCACACAGTCAGACATCATCACCACACAGTCAGACCACATCACCACACAGTCAGACATCATCACCACACAGTCAGACATCATCACCACACAGTCAGACATCACCACACAGTCAGACATCATCACCACACAGTCAGACCACATCACCACACAGTCGGACATCATCACCACACAGTCAGACATCATCACCACACAGTCAGACCACATCACTACACAGTCAGACATCATCACCACACAGACAGACATCATCACCACACAGTCAGACATCATCACCACACAGTCAGACATCATCACCACACAGTCAGGCATCATCACCACACAGTCAGACATCATCAAGACACAGTCAGACATCATCACCACACAGTCAGACATCATCACCACACAGTCAGACCACATCACCACAAAGTCAGACATCATCACCACACAGTCAGACATCATCACCACACAGTCAGACATCATCACCACACAGTCAGACATCATCACCACACAGTCAGACATCATCACCACACAGTCAGACATCATCACCACACAGTCAGACATCATCACCACACAGTCAGACATCATCACCACACAGTCAGACATCATCATCACTCAGTCAGACATCATCACCACACAGTCAGACATCATCACCACACAGTCAGACATCATCACCACACAGTCAGACATCATCACCACACAGTCGGACATCATCACCACACAGTCAGACATCATCACCACACAGTCGGACATCATCACCACACAGTCAGACATCATCACCACACAGTCAGACATCATCACCACACAGTCAGGCATCATCACCACACAGACATCATCACCACACAGACATCATCACCACACAGACATCATCACCACACAGACATCATCACCACACAGTCAGACATCACCACACAGTCAGACATCATCACCACACAGTCAGACATCATCACCACACAGTCAGACATCATCACCACACAGTCGGACATCATCACCACACAGTCAGACATCATCACCACACAGTCAGACATCATCACCACACAGTCAGACATCATCACCACACAGTCAGACATCATCACCACACAGTCAGACATCACCACACAGTCAGACATCATCACCACACAGTCAGACATTATCACCACACAGTCGGACATCATCACCACACAGTCAGACATCATCACCACACAGTCGGACATCATCACCACACAGTCAGACATCATCACCACACAGTCAGACATCATCACCACACATTCAGACATCATCACCACACAGTCAGACATCATCACCACACAGTCAGACATCATCACCACACAGTCAGACCACATCATCACACAGTCTGACATCATCACCACACAGTCAGACATCATCACCACACAGTCAGACATCATCACACAGTCGGACATCATCACCACACAGTCAGACATCATCACTACACAGTCAGACATCATCACCACACAGTCAGACATCATCACCACACAGTCAGACATCATCACTACACAGTCAAACATCATCACCACACAGTCAGACATCATCACCACACAGTCAGACATCATCACCACACAGTCAGACATCATCACACAGTCGGACATCATCACCACACAGTCAGACATCATCACTACACAGTCAGACATCATCACCACACAGTCAGACATCATCACCACACAGTCAGACATCATCACTACACAGTCAAACATCATCACCACACAGTCAGACATCATCACCACACAGTCAGACATCATCACCACACAGTCAGACATCATCACCACACAGTCGGACATCATCACCACACAGTCAGACATCATCACCACACAGTCAGACATCATCAACACACAGTCAGACATCATCACCACACAGTCGGACATCATCACCACACAGTCAGACATCATCACCACACAGTCAGACATTATCACCACACAGTCAGACATCATCACCACACAGTCAGACATCATCACTACACAGTCAGACATCATCACCACACAGTCAGACATCATCACCACAAAGTCAGACATCATCACCACACAGTCGGACATCATCACCACACAGTCAGACATCATCACCACACAGACATCATCACCACACAGTCAGACATCATCACACAGTCGGACATCATCACCACACAGTCAGACATCATCACTACACAGTCAGACATCATCACCACACAGTCAGACATCATCACCACACAGTCAGACATCATCACTACACAGTCAAACATCATCACCACACAGTCAGACATCATCACCACACAGTCAGACATCATCACCACACAGTCAGACATCATCACCACACAGTCAGACATCATCACACAGTCGGACATCATCACCACACAGTCAGACATCATCACTACACAGTCAGACATCATCACCACACAGTCAGACATCATCACCACACAGTCAGACATCATCACTACACAGTCAGGCATCATCACCACACAGTCAGACATCATCACCACACAGTCAGACATCATCACCACACAGTCAGACATCACCACACAGTCAGACATCATCACCACACAGTCAGACATCATCACCACACAGTCAGACATCATCACCACACAGTCGGACATCATAACCACACAGTCAGACATCATCACCACACAGTCAGACATCATCAACACACAGACATCGTCACCACACAGTCGGACATCATCACCACACAGTCAGACATCATCACCACACAGTCAGACATCATCACCACACAGTCAGACATCATCACCACACAGTCAGACATCATCACCACACAGTCGGACATCATCACCACACAGTCAGACATCATCACCACACAGTCAGACATCATCAACACACAGTCAGACATCATCACCACACAGTCGGACATCATCACCACACAGTCAGACATCATCACCACACAGTCAGACATCATCACCACACAGTCAGACATCATCACCACACAGTCAGACATCATCACCACACAGTCAGACATCATCACCACACAGTCGGACATCATCACCACACAGTCGGACATCATCACCACACAGTCGGACATCATCACCACACAGTCAGACATCATCACTACACAGTCGGACATCATCACCACACAGTCAGACATCATCACTACACAGTCAGACATCATCACCACACAGTCGGACATCATCAACACACAGTCAGACATCATCACTACACAGTCAGACATCATCACCACACAGTCGGACATCATCACCACACAGTCGGACATCATCACCACACAGTCGGACATCATCACCACACAGTCGGACATCATCACCACACAGTCAGACATCACTACACAGTCGGACATCATCACCACACAGTCGGACATCATCACCACACAGTCAGACATCATCACCACACAGTCAGACATCATCACCACACAGTCGGACATCATCACCACACAGTCAGACATCATCACCACACAGTCAGACATCACTACACAGTCGGACATCATCACCACACAGTCAGACATCATCACCACACAGTCAGACATCATCACCACACAGACATCATCACCACACAGTCAGACATCACTACACAGTCGGACATCATCACCACACAGTCAGACATCATCACCACACAGTCAGACATCATCACCACACAGTCAGACATCACTACACAGTCGGACATCATCACCACACAGTCGGACATCATCACCACACAGTCGGACATCATCACCACACAGTCGGACATCATCACCACACAGTCAGACATCACTACACAGTCGGACATCATCACCACACAGTCAGACATCATCACCACACAGTCAGACATCATCACCACACAGTCAGACATCACTACACAGTCGGACATCATCACCACACAGTCGGACATCATCACCACACAGTCGGACATCATCACCACACAGTCAGACATCACTACACAGTCGGACATCATCACCACACAGTCAGACATCATCACCACACAGTCGGACATCATCACCATACAGTCAGACATCATCACCACACAGTCGGACATCATCACCACACAGTCGGACATCATCACCACACAGTCAGACATCATCACCACACAGTCAGACATCATCACCACACAGTCAGACATCATCACCACACAGTCAGACATCATCACCACACAGTCAGACATCATCACCACACAGACATCATCACCACACAGTCAGACATCATCACACAGTCGGACATCATCACCACACAGTCAGACATCATCACTACACAGTCAGACATCATCACCACACAGTCAGACATCATCACCACACAGTCAGACATCATCACTACACAGTCAGACATCATCACCACACAGTCAGACATCATCACCACACAGTCAGACATCATCACTACACAGTCAGACATCATCACCACACAGTCAGACATCATCACCACACAGTCAGACATCATCACCACACAGTCAGACATCATCACTACACAGTCAGACATCATCACTACACAGTCAGACATCATCACTACACAGTCAGACATCACCACACAGTCAGACATCATCACCACACAGTCAGACATCATCACTACACAGTCAGACATCATCACCACACAGTCAGACATCATCACCACACAGTCAGACATCATCACCACACAGTCAGACATCATCACCACACAGTCGGACATCATCACCACACAGTCAGACATCATCACTACACAGTCAGACATCATCACCACACAGTCAGACATCATCACCACACAGTCAGACATCATCACCACACAGTCAGACATCATCACCACACAGTCAGACATCATCACCACACAGTCAGACATCATCACCACACAGTCAGACATCATCACCACACAGTCAGACATCATCACCACACAGTCAGACATCATCACCACACAGTCAGACATCATCACCACACAGTCGGACATCATCACCACGCAGTCAGACATCATCACCACACAGTCAGACATCATCACCACACAGTCAGACATCATCACCACACAGTCAGACATCATCACCACACAGTCAGACATCATCACTAGAAATTTACCAATTGTTCTAAATATCATTAAAAAAACTTATTTGTTTTTTATATTATTAATAATGTTAATAATAATAATAATAATAATAATAATAATAATAATAATAAAAATAATATATTAATAATAATAATAATAATAATAATGGAAATAGCTATAAAACAATTATTATTTACTTGTTATATAATTTACTTGTATTATATTATATTATGTTATATTATATTATATTATATTATATTATATTATGTTATATTATATTATATTATGTTATATTTTATTGTTATATTATATTATATTATGTTATATTATATTATATTATATTATATTATATTATATTATGTTATATTATATTATATTATGTTATATTATATTATGTTATATTATGTTATATTATATTATATTATGTTATATTATATTATATTATATTATATTATATTATATTATGTTATATTATATTATATTATGTTATATTATATTATATTATGTTATATTATATTATATTATATTATATTATATTATATTATGTTATATTATATTATATTATGTTATATTATATTATATTATTAGTTAGTTAAAGATTCGCCGGTATTCTCCCGGCCCGGGCCTTGTCCAAGTAGTGGCCCGGCCTTGGCTCCCTCTTTAGCGAGTGTCTGAGACCTAAATCTCCCATGGGAGGAGGTACAAGTACCTCCTCATCTTTGGGACCAACTGTCCCCAGGCCTAGCTACAAGCTAGGCCTCTCTGGTCTGCCATCCCCGCCCCAAGGGGGCAAATGGGAATGACAGTCTTATGAGCTAAAGGCTCGGACTCAGGCACCTACCCTACCCTAGAAGGGCTGGGCATGGTGTCGATGTATATTATATTATATTATGTTATATTATGTTATATTATGTTATATTATATTATGTTATATTATATTATATTATATTATATTATATTATATTATATTATGTTATATTGTATTATATTATATTATATTATATTATATTATGTTTGTTATATAATTACTCAATATTTACAATTTGTTTTAAAACTTTTACTTCTATTGTAGAATAATATTTAATTATTTTTCAAATTATTATAATATAGTGAATAACAATTTAAAATTATCTAAATATAATTATATTTAAATTTATTAGAAATGATATTATCAGGAAGATTATATTAACCGGAGCAGGTGTATGTCTCGGTGTATGTCTCGGTGCATGTCTCGGTGTATGTCTCGGTGTATGTCTCGGTGTATGTAGGTGTATGCCTCGGTGTATGTTGGTGTATGTCTCGGTGTATGTCTCGGTGCATGTCTCGGTGTATGTCTCGGTGTATGTCTCGGTGTATGTAGGTGTATGCCTCGGTGTATGTTGGTGTATGTCTCGGTGTATGTCTCGGTGTATGTCTCGGTGCATGTCTCGGTGTATGTCTCGGTGTATGTCTCGGTGTATGTAGGTGTATGTCTCGGTGTATGTCTCGGTGTATGTCTCGTTGTATGTAGGTGTATGTCTCGGTGTATGTAGGTGTATGTCTCGGTGTATGTTGGTGTATGTCTCGGTGTATGTAGGTGTATGTCTCGGTGTATGTCTAGGTGTATGTCTCGTTGTATGTAGGTGTATGTCTCGGTGTATGTAGGTGTATGTCTCGGTGTATGTAGGTGTATGTCTCGGTGTATGTAGGTGTATGTCTCGGTGTATGTAGGTGTATGTCTCGGTGTATGTAGGTGTATGTCTCGGTGTATGTAGGTGTATGTCTCGGTGTATGTAGGTGTATGTCTCGGTGTATGTAGGTGTATGTCTCGGTGTATGTAGGTGTATGTCTCGGTGTATGTAGGTGTATGTCTCGGTGTATGTAGGTGTATGTCTCGGTGTATGTAGGTGTATGTCTCGGTGTATGTAGGTGTATGTCTCGGTGTATGTCTCGGTGTATGTCTCGGTGTATGTAGGTGTATGTCTCGGTGTATGTAGGTGTATGTCTCGGTGTATGTAGGTGTATGTCTCGGTGTATGTCTCGGTGTATGTCTCGGTGTATGTAGGTGTATGTCTTGGTGTATGTCTCGGTGTATGTAGGTGTATGTCTCGGTGTATGTAGGTGTATGTCTCGGTGTATGTCTCGGTGTATGTCTCGGTGTATGTGTATGTGTGTATGTCTCGGTGTATGTAGGTGTATGTCTCGGAGTATATAAGTGTATGTCTCGCTGTATGTCTCGGTGTATGTAGGTGTATGTCTCGGTGTATGTAGGTGTATGTCTCGGTGTATGTAGGTGTATGTCTCGGTGTATGTAGGTGTATGTCTCGGTGTATGTCTCAGTGTATGTCTCGTTGTATGTAGGTGTATGTCTCGGTGTATGTCTCGGTGTATGTAGGTGTATGTCTCGGTGTATGTAGGTGTATGTCTCGGTGTATGTCTCGGTGTATGTCTCGTTGTATGTAGGTGTATGTCTCGGTGTATGTCTCGGTGTATGTAGGTGTATGTCTCGGTGTATGTAGGTGTATGTCTCGGTGTATGTAGGTGTATGTCTCGGTGTATGTAGGTGTATGTCTCGGTGTATGTAGGTGTATGTCTCGGTGTATGTAGGTGTCTGTCTCGGTGTATGTAGGTGTATGTCTCGGTGTATGTAGGTGTATGTCTCGGTGTATGTAGGTGTATGTCTCGGTGTATGTCTCGGTGTATGTCTCGTTGTATGTAGGTGTATGTCTCGGTGTATGTAGGTGTATGTCTCGGTGTATGTAGGTGTATGTCTCGGTGTATGTCTCGTTGTATGTAGGTGTATGTCCCAGTGTATGTCTCGGTGTATGTAGGTGTATGTCTCGGTGTATGTAGGTGTATGTCTCGGTGTATGTAGGTGTATGTCTCGGTGTATGTAGGTGTATGTCTCGGTGTATGTAGGTGTATGTCTCGGTGTATGTCTCGGTGTATGTCTCGTTGTATGTAGGTGTATGTCTCGGTGTATGTAGGTGTATGTCTCGGTGTATGTAGGTGTATGTCTCGGTGTATGTCTCGGTGTATGTCTCGTTGTATGTAGGTGTATGTCCCGGTGTATGTCTCGGTGTATGTAGGTGTATGTCTCGGTGTATGTAGGTGTATGTCTCGGTGTATGTCTCGGTGTATGTCTCGTTGTATGTAGGTGTATGTCTCGGTGTATGTCTCGGTGTATGTAGGTGTATGTCTCGGTGTATGTAGGTGTATGTCTCGGTGTATGTAGGTGTATGTCTCGGTGTATGTAGGTGTATGTCTCGGTGTATGTAGGTGTATGTCTCGGTGTATGTCTCGGTGTATGTAGGTGTATGTCTCGGTGTATGTAGGTGTATGTCTCGGTGTATGTCTCGGTGTATGTCTCGTTGTATGTAGGTGTATGTCTCGGTGTATGTCTCGGTGTATGTAGGTGTATGTCTCGGTGTATGTAGGTGTATGTCTCGGTGTATGTAGGTGTATGTCTCGGTGTATGTAGGTGTATGTCTCGGTGTATGTAGGTGTATGTCTCGGTGTATGTAGGTGTATGTCTCGGTGTATGTAGGTGTATGTCTCGGTGTATGTAGGTGTATGTCTCGGTGTATGTAGGTGTATGTCTCGGTGTATGTAGGTGTATGTCTCGGTGTATGTAGGTGTATGTCTGGGTGTATGTAGGTGTATGTCTCTGGTGTATGTAGGTGTATGTCTCGGTGTATGTAGGTGTATGTCTCGGTGTATATAGGTG
Organism: Cherax quadricarinatus; assembly: GCF_038502225.1. Classification (NCBI taxonomy): domain Eukaryota; kingdom Metazoa; phylum Arthropoda; class Malacostraca; order Decapoda; family Parastacidae; genus Cherax; species Cherax quadricarinatus. The sequence goes on from NW_027195269.1 coordinate 171,179, forward strand.
TATCTCTCGGTGTATGTAGGTGTATGTCTCGGTGTATGTAGGTGTATGTCTCGGTGTATGTAGGTGTATGTCTCGGTATGTAGGTGTATGTCTCGGTGTATGTAGGTGTATGTCTCGGTGTATGTAGGTGTATGTCTCGGTGTATGTAGGTGTATGTCTCGGTGTATGTAGGTGTATGTCTCGGTGTATGTAGGTGTATGTCTCAGTGTATGTAGGTGTATGTCTCAGTGTATGTAGGTGTATGTCTCGGTGTATGTCTCGGTGTATGTAGGTGTATGTCTCGGTGTATGTAGGTGTATGTCTCGGTGTATGTAGGTGTATGTCTCGGTGTATGTAGGTGTATGTCTCGGTGTATGTAGGTGTATGTCTCGGTGTATGTAGGTGTATGTCTCGGTGTATGTAGGTGTATGTCTCAGTGTATGTAGGTGTATGTCTCGGTGTATGTAGGTGTATGTCTCGGTGTATGTAGGTGTATGTCTCGGTGTATATAGATATATGTCTCGCTGTATGTCTCGGTGTATGTAGGTGTATGTCTCGGTGTATGTTGGTGTATGTCTCGGTGTATGTAGGTGTATGTCTCAATGTATGTAGGTGTATGTCTCGGTATATGTAGGTGTATGTCTCGGTGTATGTAGGTGTATGTCTCGGTGTATGTAGGTGTATGTCTCGGTGTATGTAGGTGTATGTCTCAGTGTATGTAGGTGTATGTCTCGGTGTATGTAGGTGTATGTCTCGGTGTATATAGGTGTATGTCTCGGTGTATGTAGGTGTATGTCTGGGTGTATGTAGGTGTATGTCTCGGTGTATGTAGGTGTATGTCTCGGTGTATGTAGGTGTATGTCTAGGTGTATGTCTCGGTGTATGTAGGTGTATGTCGGTGGTGTATGTCTAGGTGTATGTAGGTGTATGTCTCGGTGTATGTAGGTGTATGTCTCGGTGTATGTAGGTGTATGTCTCGGTGTATGTAGGTGTATGTCTCGGTGTATGTAGGTGTATGTCTCGGTGTATGTAGGTGTATGTCTCGGTGTATGTAGGTGTATGTCTCGGTGTATGTAGGTGTATGTCTCTGTGTATGTAGGTGTATGTCTCGGTGTATGTAGGTGTATGTCTCGGTGTATGTAGGTGTATGTCTCGGTGTATGTAGGTGTATGTCTCGGTGTATGTAGGTGTATGTCTCGGTGTATGTAGGTGTATGTCTCGGTGTATATAGGTGTATGGTGTATGTAGGTGTATGTCTCGGTGTATGTAGGTGTATGTCTCGGTGTATGTAGGTGTATGTCTCGGTGTATGTAGGTGTATGTCTCGGTGTATGTAGGTGTATGTCTCGGTGTATGTAGGTGTATGTCTCGGTGTATGTAGGTGTATGTCTCGGTGTATGTAGGTGTATGTCTCGGTGTATGTAGGTGTATGTCTCTGTGTATGTAGGTGTATGTCTCGGTGTATGTAGGTGTATGTCTCGTGTGTATGTAGGTGTATGTCTCGGTGTATGTAGGTGTATGTCTCGGTGTATGTAGGTGTATGTCTCGGTGTAGGTGTATGGTGTATGTCTCGGTGTATGTAGGTGTATGTCTCGGTGTATGTAGGTGTATGTCTCGGTGTATGTAGGTGTATGTCTCGGTGTATGTAGGTGTATGTCTCGGTGTATGTAGGTGTATGTCTCGGTGTATGTAGGTGTATGTCTCGGTGTATGTAGGTGTATGTCTAGGTGTGTGTAGGTGTATGTCTCGGTGTATGTAGGTGTATGTCTCGGTGTATGTAGGTGTATGTCTCGGTGTATGTAGGTGTATGTCTCGGTGTATATAGGTGTATGTCTCGGTGTATGTAGGTGTATGTCTCGGTGTATGTAGGTGTATGTCTCGGTGTATGTAGGTGTATGTCTCGGTGTATGTAGGTGTATGTCTCGGTGTATGTCTCGGTGTATGTAGGTGTATGTCTCGGTGTATGTAGGTGTATGTCTCGGTGTATGTAGGTGTATGTCTCGGTGTATGTAGGTGTATGTCTCGGTGTATGTAGGTGTATGTCTCGGTGTATGTAGGTGTATGTCTCGGTGTATGTAGGTGTATGTCTCGGTGTATATAGGTGTATGTCTCGCTGTATGTCTCTGTGTATGTAGGTGTATGTCTCGGTGTATGTAGGTGTATGTCTCGGTGTATGTAGGTGTATGTCTCGGTGTATGTAGGTGTATGCATCTGTGTATGTAGGTGTATGTCTCGGTGTATGTAGGTGTATGTCTCGGTGTATGTAGGTGTATGTCTCGGTGTATGTGGGTGTATGTCTCGGTGTATGTAGGTGTATGTCTCGGTGTATATAGGTGTATGTCTCGGTGTATGTTGTTGAATGTCTCGGTGTACGTAGGTGTATGTCTCGGTGTATGTAGGTGCATGTCTCTGTGTATGTAGGTGTATGTCTCGGTGTATGTAGGTGTATCTCTCGGTGTATGTATGTGTATGTCTCGGTGTATGTAGGTGGATGTCTAGGTGTATGTAGGTGTATGTCTCGGTGTATGTAGGTGTATGTCTCGGTGTATGTAGGTGTATGTCTCGGTGTATGTAGGTGTATGTCTGGGTGTATGTAGGTGTATGTCTCAGTGTATGTAGGTGTATGTCTCGGTGTAGGTGTATGTCTCGTAGGTGTATGTCTCTGTCTCTGTCTATGTAGGTGTATGTCTCGGTGTATGTAGGTGTATGTCTCTGTGTATGTAGGTGTATGTCTCGGTGTATGTAGGTGTATGTCTCGGTGTATGTAGGTGTATGTCTAGGTGTATGTAGGTGTATGTCTCTGTGTATGTAGGTGTATGTCTCGGTGTATGTAGGTGTATGTCTCGGTGTATGTAGGTGTATGTCTCGGTGTATGTAGGTGTATGTCTCGGTGTATGTAGGTGTATGTCTCGGTGTATGTAGGTGTATGTCTCGGTGTATGTAGGTGTATGTCTCGGTGTATGTAGGTGTATGTCTCGGTGTATGTAGGTGTATGTCTCGGTGTATGTAGGTGTATGTCTCTGTGTATGTAGGTGTATGTCTCGGTGTATGTAGGTGTATGTCTCGGTGTATGTAGGTGTATGTCTCGTGTATGTAGGTGTAGTGTATGTAGGTGTATGTCTCGGTGTATGTAGGTGTATGTCTCGGTGTATGTAGGTGTATGTCTCGGTGTATGTAGGTGTATGTCTCGGTGTATGTAGGTGTATGTCTCGGTGTATGTAGGTGTATGTCTCGGTGTATGTAGGTGTATGTCTCGGTGTATGTAGGTGTATGTCTCGGTGTATGTAGGTGTATGTCTCGGTGTGTATGTATGTCTCGGTGTGTATGTCTCTGTGTATGTAGGTGTATGTCTCTGTGTATGTAGGTGTATGTCTCTGTGTATGTAGGTGTATGTCTCGGTGTATGTAGGTGTATGTCTCGGTGTATGTAGGTGTATGTCTCGGTGTATGTAGGTGTATGTCTCTGTGTATGTAGGTGTATGTCTCTGTGTATGTAGGTGTATGTCTCTGTGTATGTAGGTGTATGTCTCGGTGTATGTAGGTGTATGTCTAGGTGTATGTAGGTGTATGTCTCGGTGTATGTTGGTGTATGTCTCTGTGTATGTAGGTGTATGTCTCTGTGTATGTAGGTGTATATCTCGGTGTATGTAGGTGTATGTCTCGGTGTATGTAGGTATATGTCTCGGTGTATGTAGGTGTATGTCTCGGTGTATGTCTCGGTGTATGTAGGTGTATATCTCGGTGTATGTAGGTGTATGTCTCGGTGTATGTAGGTGTATGTCTCGGTGTATGTTGGTGTATGTCTTGGTGTATGTAGGTGTATGTCTCGGTGTATGTAGGTGTATGTCTTGGTGTATGTAGGTGTATGTCTCTGTGTATGTAGGTGTATGTCTCGGTGTATGTAGGTGCATGTCTCGGTGTATGTAGGTGTATGTCTCGGTGTATGTAGGTGTATGTCTCGGTGTATGTAGGTGTATGTCTCTGTGTATGTAGGTGTATGTCCCGGTGTATGTAGGTATATGTCTCGGTGTATGTAGGTGTATGTCTCGGTGTATGTAGGTGTATGTCTCGGTGTATGTAGGTGTATGTCTCGGTGTATGTAGGTGTATGTCTTGGTGTATGTAGGTGTATGTCTCGGTGTATGTAGGTGTATGTCTCGGTGTATGTAGGTGTATGTCTCGGTGTATGTAGGTGTATGTCTCGGTGTATGTAGGTGTATGTCTCGGTGTATGTAGGTGTATGTCTCGGTGTATGTAGGTGTATGTCTCGGTGTGTGTAGGTGTATGTCTTGGTGTATGTAGGTGTATGTCTTGGTGTATGTAGGTGTACGTCTCGGTGTATATAGGTGTATGTCTCGGTGTATGTAGGTGTATGTAGGTGTATGTCTCGGTGTATGTAGGTGTATGTCTCGGTGTATGTAGGTGTATGTCTCGGTGTATGTAGGTGTATGTCTCGGTGTATGTAGGTGTATGTCTCGGTGTATGTAGGTGTATGTCTCGGTGTATGTAGGTGTATGTCTCGGTGTATGTAGGTGTATGTCTTGGTGTATGTAGGTGTATGTCTCGGTGTATGTAGGTGTATGTCTCGGTGTATGTAGGTGTATGTCTGGGTGTATGTAGGTGTATGTCTCGGTGTATGTAGGTGTATGTCTCGGTGTATGTAGGTGTATGTCTCGGTGTATGTAGGTGTACGTCTTGCTGTATGTAGGTGTATGTCTGGGTGTATGTAGGTGAATGTCTCGGTGTATGTAGGTGTATGTCTCGGTGTATGTCTCGGTGTATGTAGGTGTATGTCTCGGTGTATGTAGGTGTATGTCTGGGTGTATGTAGGTGTATATCTCGGTGTATGTAGGTGTATGTCTCGGTGTATGTGTCGGTGTAAGTAGGTGTATGTCTCGGTGTATGTAGGTGTATGTCTCGGTGTATGTAGGTGTATGTCTCGGTGTATGTAGGTGTATGTCTCGGTGTATGTCTCGGTGTATGTAGGTGTATGTCTAGGTGTATGTAGGTGTATGTAGGTGTATGTCTCGGTGTATGTAGGTGTATGTCTCGGTGTATGTAGGTGTATGTAGGTGTATGTCTCTGTGTATGTAGGTGTATGTCTCGGTGTATGTAGGTGTATGTCTTCGTGTATGTAGGTGTATGTCTCGGTGTATGTAGGTGTATGTCTCGGTGTATGTAGGTGTATGTCTCGGTGTATGTAGGTGTATGTCTCGGTGTATGTAGGTGTATGTCTCTGTGTATGTAGGTGTATGTCTCTGTGTATGTAGGTGTATGTCTCGGTGTATGTAGGTGTATGTCTCGGTGTATGTAGGTGTATGTCTTGGTGTATGTAGGTGTATGTCTCGGTGTATGTAGGTGTATGTCTCGGAGTATGTAGGTGTATGTCTCAGTGTATGTAGGTGTATGTCTCGGTGTATGTAGGTGTATGTCTTGGTGTATGTAGGTGTATGTCTCGGTGTATGTAGGTGTATGTCTCGGTGTATGTAGGTGTATGTCTCGGTGTATGTAGGTGTATGTCTCGGTGTATGTAGGTGTATGTCTCGGTGTATGTAGGTGTATGTCTCGGTGTATGTAGGTGTATGTCTTGGTGTATGTAGGTGTATGTCTCGGTGTATGTAGGTGTATGTCTCGGTGTATGTAGGTGTATGTCTCGGTGTATGTAGGTGTATGTCTCGGTGTATATAGGTGTATGTCTCGGTGTATGTAGGTGTATGTAGGTGTATGTCTCGGTGTATGTAGGTGTATGTCTCGGTGTATGTAGGTGTATGTCTCGGTGTATGTAGGTGTATGTATTGGTGTATGTATTTGTATGTCTCGGTGTATGTAGGTGTATGTCTCGGTGTATGTAGGTGTATGTCTTGGTGTATGTAGGTGTATGTCTCGGTGTATGTAGGTGTATGTGTTGGTGTATGTAGGTGTATGTCTGGGTGTATGTAGGTGTATGTCTCGGTGTATGTAGGTGTATGTCTCGGTGTATGTCTCGGTGTATGTAGGTGTATGTCTCGGTGTATGTAGGTGTATGTCTCGGTGTATGTAGGTGTATGTCTTGCTGTATGTAGGTGTATGTCTGGGTGTATGTAGGTGAATGTCTCGGTGTATGTAGGTGTATGTCTCGGTGTATGTAGGTGTATGTCTCGGTGTATGTAGGTGTATGTCTGGGTGTATGTAGGTGTATATCTCGGTGTATGTAGGTGTATGTCTCGGTGTATGTGTCGGTGTAAGTAGGTGTATGTCTCGGTGTATGTAGGTGTATGTCTCGGTGTATGTAGGTGTATGTCTCGGTGTATGTAGGTGTATGTCTCGGTGTATGTCTCGGTGTATGTAGGTGTATGTCTAGGTGTATGTAGGTGTATGTAGGTGTATGTCTCGGTGTATGTAGGTGTATGTCTCGGTGTATGTAGGTGTATGTCTCGGTGTATGTAGGTGTATGTCTCGGTGTATGTAGGTGCATGTCTCTGTGTATGTAGGTGTATGTCTCGGTGTATGTAGGTGTATGTCTCGGTGTATGTAGGTGTATGTCTCGGTGTATGTAGGTGTATGTCTCTGTGTATGTAGGTGTATGTCTCAGTGTATGTAGGTGTATGTCTCGGTGTATGTAGGTGTATGTCTCGGTGTATGTAGGTGTATGTCTCTGTGTATGTAGGTGTATGTCTCGGTGTATGTTGGTGTATGTCTCGGTGTATGTAGGTGTATGTCTCGGTGTATGTAGGTGTATGTCTCGGTGTATGTAGGTGTATGTCTCGGTGTATGTAGGTGTATGTCTCGGTGTATGCAGGTGTATGTCTCGGTGTATGTAGGTGTATGTCTCGGTGTATGTAGGTGTATGTCTCGGTGTATGTAGGTGTATGTCTCGGTGTATGTAGGTGTATGTCTCGGTGTATGTAGGTGTATATCTCGGTGTATGTAGGTGTATGTCTCGGTGTATGTTGGTGTATGTCTCTGTGTATGTAGGTGTATGTCTCTGTGTATGTAGGTGTATGTCTCGGTGTATGTAGGTGTATGTCTCCGTGTATGTGGGTGTATGTCTAGGTGTATGTAGGTGTATGTCTCGGTGTATGTAGGTGTATGTCTCTGTGTATGTTGGTGTATGTCTCTGTGTATGTAGGTGTATGTCTCTGTGTATGTAGGTGTATGTCTCGGTGTATGTAGGTGTATGTCTAGGTGTATGTAGGTGTATGTCTCGGTGTATGTTGGTGTATGTCTCTGTGTATGTAGGTGTATGTCTCTGTGTATGTAGGTGTATATCTCGGTGTATGTAGGTGTATGTCTCGGTGTATGTAGGTATATGTCTCGGTGTATGTAGGTGTATGTCTCGGTGTATGTCTCGGTGTATGTAGGTGTATATCTCGGTGTATGTAGGTGTATGTCTCGGTGTATGTAGGTGTATGTCTCGGTGTATGTTGGTGTATGTCTTGGTGTATGTAGGTGTATGTCTCGGTGTATGTAGGTGTATGTCTTGGTGTATGTAGGTGTATGTCTTGGTGTATGTAGGTGTATGTCTCTGTGTATGTAGGTGTATGTCTCGGTGTATGTAGGTGCATCTCTCGGTGTATATAGGTATATGTCTCGGTGTATGTAGGTGTATGTCTCTGTGTATGTAGGTGTATGTCCCGGTGTATGTAGGTATATGTCTCGGTGTATGTAGGTGTATGTCTCGGTGTATGTAGGTGTATGTCTCGGTGTATGTAGGTGTATGTCTCGGTGTATGTAGGTGTATGTCTTGGTGTATGTAGGTGTATGTCTCGGTGTATGTAGGTGTATGTCTCGGTGTATGTAGGTGTATGTCTCGGTGTATGTAGGTGTATGTCTCGGTGTATGTAGGTGTATGTCTCGGTGTATGTAGGTGTATGTCTCGGTGTATGTAGGTGTATGTCTCGGTGTGTGTAGGTGTATGTCTTGGTGTATGTAGGTGTACGTCTAGGTGTATGTAGGTGTATGTCTCGGTGTATGTAGGTGTATGTCTCGGTGTATGTAGGTATATGTCTCGGTGTATGTAGGTATATGTCTTGGTGTATGTAGGTGTATGTCTCGGTGTATGTAGGTGTATGTCTCGGTGTATGTAGGTGTATGTCTCGGTGTATGTCTCGGTGTATGTAGGTGTATGTCTTGGTGTATGAAGGTGTATGTCTTGCTGTATGTAGGTGTATGTCTCGGTGTATGTAGGTGTATGTCTCGGTGTATGTTGGCGTATGTCTAGGTGTATATAGGTGTATGTCTCGGTGTATGTAGGTGTATGTGGTGTATGTAGGTGTATGTCTCGGTGTATGTAGGTGTATGTCTCGGTGTATGTAGGTGTATGTCTAGGTGTATGTAGGTGTATGTCTCGGTGTATGTAGGTGTATGTCTCGGTGTATGTAGGTGTATGTCTCGGTGTATGTAGGTGTATGTCTTGGTGTATGTAGGTGTATGTCTCGGTGTATGTAGGTGTATGTCTCGGTGTATGTAGGTGTATGTCTCGGTGTATGTCTCGGTGTATGTAGGTATATGTCTCGGTGTATGTAGGTATATGTCTTGGTGTATGTAGGTGTATGTCTCGGTGTATGTAGGTGTATGTCTCGGTGTATGTAGGTGTATGTCTCGGTGTATGTAGGTGTATGTCTCGGTGTATGTAGGTATATGTCTCGGTGTATGTAGGTGTATGTCTCGGTGTATGTAGGTGTATGTCTCGGTGTATGTAGGTGTATGTCTCGGTGTATGTCTCGGTGTATGTAGGTGTATGTCTTGGTGTATGAAGGTGTATGTCTAGGTGTATATAGGTGTATGTCTCGGTGTATGTAGGTGTATGTAGGTGTATGTCTCGGTGTATGTAGGTGTATGTCTCGGTGTATGTATGTGTATGTCTCGGTGTATGTAGGTGTATGTCTTGGTGTATGTAGGTGTATGTCTCGGTGTATGTAGGTGTATGTCTCGGTGTATGTAGGTGTATGTCTTGGTGTATGTAGGTGTATGTCTCGGTGTATGTAGGTGTATGTCTCGGTGTATGTAGGTGTATGTCTCGGTGTATGTAGGTGTATGTCTCGGTGTATGTAGGTGTATGTCTCGGTGTATGTAGGTGTATGTCTCGGTGTATGTAGGTGTATGTCTCGGTGTATGTAGGTGTATGTCTCGGTGTATGTAGGTGTATGTCTCGGTGTATGTAGGTGTATGTCTCGGTGTATGTAGGTGTATGTCTCGGTGTATGTAGGTGTATGTCTTGGTGTATGTAGGTGTATGTCTCGGTGTATGTAGGTGTATGTCTCGGTGTATGTAGGTGTATGTCTCGGTGTATGTAGGTGTATGTCTCGGTGTATGTAGGTGTATGTCTCGGTGTATGTAGGTGTATGTCTCGGTGTATGTAGGTGTATGTCTCGGTGTATGTAGGTGTATGTAGGTGTATGTCTCTGTGTATGTAGGTGTATGTCTCGGTGTATGTAGGTGTATGTCTCGGTGTATGTAGGTGTATGTCTGGGTGTATGTAGGTGTATGTCTCGGTGTATGTAGGTGTATGTCTCGGTGTATGTAGGTGTATGTAGGTGTATGTGACGGTGTATGTAGGTGTATGTAGGTGTATGTCTCGGTGTATGTAGGTGTATGTCTCTGTGTATGTAGGTGTATGTCTCGGTGTATGTAGGTGTATGTCTCGGTGTATGTAGGTGTATGTCTCGGTGTATGTAGGTGTATGTCTCGGTGTATGTAGGTGTATGTCTCGGTGTATGTAGGTGTATGTAGGTGTATGTCTCGGTGTATGTAGGTGTATGTAGGTGTATGTCTCGGTGTATGTAGGTGTATGTCTCGGTGTATGTAGGTGTATGTCTCGATGTATGTAGGTGTATGTATTGGTGTATGTATTTGTATGTCTCGGTGTATATAGGTGTATGTCTCGGTGTATGTAGGTGTATGTGTTGGTGTATGTAGGTGTATGTCTGGGTGTATGTAGGTGTATGTCTCGGTGTATGTAGGTGTATGTCTCGGTGTATGTCTCGGTGTATGTAGGTGTATGTCTCGGTGTATGTAGGTGTATGTCTTGCTGTATGTAGGTGTATGTCTGGGTGTATGTAGGTGAATGTCTCGGTGTATGTAGGTGTATGTCTCGGTGTATGTCTCGGTGTATGTAGGTGTATGTCTCGGTGTATGTAGGTGTATGTCTGGGTGTATGTAGGTGTATATCTCGGTGTATGTAGGTGTATGTCTCGGTGTATGTGTCGGTGTAAGTAGGTGTATGTCTCGGTGTATGTAGGTGTATGTCTCGGTGTATGTAGGTGTATGTCTCGGTGTATGTAGGTGTATGTCTCGGTGTATGTCTCGGTGTATGTAGGTGTATGTCTAGGTGTATGTAGGTGTATGTAGGTGTATGTCTCGGTGTATGTAGGTGTATGTCTCGGTGTATGTAGGTGTATGTAGGTGTATGTCTCGGTGTATGTAGGTGTATGTCTCGGTGTATGTAGGTGTATGTCTCGGTGTATGTAGGTGTATGTCTCGGTGTATATAGGTGTATGTCTCGGTGTATGTAGGTGTATGTCTCGGTGTATGTAGGTGTATGTCTCTGTGTATGTAGGTGTATGTCTCGGTGTATGTAGGTGTATGTCTGGGTGTATGTAGGTGTATGTCTCGGTGTATGTAGGTGTATGTCTGGGTGTATGTAGGTGTATGTCTCGGTGTATGTAGGTGTATGTCTCGGTGTATGTAGGTGTATGTCTCGGTGTATGTAGGTGTATGTCTCGGTGTATGTAGGTGTATGTCTCAGTGTATGTAGGTGTATGTCTCGGTGTATGTAGGTGTATGTCTCGGTGTATGTAGGTGTATGTCTCGGTGTATATAGGTGTATGTCTCGGTGTATGTAGGTGTATGTAGGTGTATGTCTCGGTGTATGTAGGTGTATGTCTCGGTGTATGTAGGTGTATGTCTCGGTGTATGTAGGTGTATGTCTGGGTGTATGTCTCGGTGTATGTAGGTGTATGTCTCGGTGTATGTAGGTGTATGTCTCGGTGTATGTCTCGGTGTATGTAGGTGTATGTCTCGGTGTATGTCTCGGTGTATGTAGGTGTATGTCTCGGTGTATGTAGGTGTATGTCTCGGTGTATGTAGGTGTATGTCTCGGTGTATGTAGGTGTATGTCTCGGTGTATGTCTCGGTGTATGTAGGTGTATGTCTCGGTGTATGTAGGTGTATGTCTGGGTGTATGTAGGTGTATGTCTCGGTGTATGTAGGTGTATGTCTCGGTGTATGTAGGTGTATGTCTCGGTGTATGTCTCGGTGTATGTAGGTGTATGTCTCGGTGTATGTAGGTGTATGTCTCGGTGTATGTAGGTGTATGTCTCGGTGTATGTAGGTGTATGTCTCGGTGTATGTAGGTTCATGTCTCGGTGTATGTCTCGGTGTATGTAGGTGTATGTCTCGGTGTATGTAGGTGTATGTCTCGGTGTATGTAGGTGTATGTCTCGGTGTATGTAGGTGTATGTCTCGGTGTATGTAGGTGTATGTCTCGGTGTATGTAGGTGTATGTCTCGGTGTATGTAGGTGTATGTCTCGGTGTATATAGGTGTATGTCTCGGTGTATGTAGGTGTATGTAGGTGTATGTCTCGGTGTATGTAGGTGTATGTCTCGGTGTATGTAGGTGTATGTCTCGGTGTATGTAGGTGTATGTCTGGGTGTATGTCTCGGTGTATGTAGGTGTATGTAGGTGTATGTCTCGGTGTATGTAGGTGTATGTCTCGGTGTATGTAGGTGTATGTCTCGGTGTATGTAGGTGTATGTAGGTGTATGTCTCGGTGTATGTAGGTGTATGTCTCGGTGTATGTAGGTGTATGTCTCTGTGTATGTAGGTGTATGTCTCGGTGTATATAGGTGTATGAGTCGATGTATGTAGGTGTATGTCTCGGTGTATGTAGGTGTATGTCTCGATGTATGTATGTGTATGTCTCGGTGTATATAGGTGTATATCTCGGTGTATATAGGTGTATGTCTCGATGTATGTAGGTGTATGTCTCTGTGTATGTAGGTGTATGTCTCGGTGTATGTAGGTGTATGAGTCGATGTATGTAGGTGTATGTCTCGGTGTATGTAGGTGTATGTCTCGATGTATGTATGTGTATGTCTCGGTGTATATAGGTGTATATCTCGGTGTATATAGGTGTATGTCTCGATGTATATAGGTGTATGTCTCGGTGTATGTAGGTGTATGTCTCGGTGTATGTAGGTGTATGTCTCGGTGTATGTAGGTGTATGTCTCGGTGTATGTAGGTGTATGTCTCGGTGTATGTAGGTGTATGTAGGTGTATGTCTCTGTGTATGTAGGTGTATGTCTCGGTGTATATAGGTGTATATCTCGGTGTATATAGGTGTATGTCTCGATGTATATAGGTGTATGTCTCGGTGTATGTAGGTGTATGTCTCGGTGTATGTAGGTGTATGTCTCGGTGTATGTAGGTGTATGTAGGTGTATGTCTCGGTGTATGTAGGTGTATGTCTCGGTGTATGTAGGTGTATGTCTCCGTGTATATAGGTGTATGTCTCGGTGTATGTAGGTGTATGTCTCGGTGTATGTAGGTGTATGTCTCGGTGTATATAAGTGTATATCTCGGTGTATATAGGTGTATGTCTCGGTGTATGTAGGTGTATGTCTCGGTGTATGTAGGTGTATGTCTCGGTGTATATAAGTGTATGTCTCGGTGTATATAAGTGTATGTCTCGGTGTATATAAGTGTATGTCTCGGTGTATATAAGTGTATGTCTCGGTGTATATAAGTGTATGTCTCGGTGTATATAGGTGTATGTCTCGGTGTATATAAGTGTATGTTTCGGTGTATATAGGTGTATGTCTCGGTGTATATAGGTGTATGTCTCGGTGTATATAGGTGTATGTCTCGGTGTATATAAGTGTATGTCTCGGTGTATATAGGTGTATGTCTCGGTGTATATAAGTGTATGTCTCGGTGTATATAGGTGTATGTCTCGGTGTATATAGGTGTATGTCTCGGTGTATATAGGTGTATGTCTCGGTGTATATAGGTGTATGTCTCGGTGTATATAAGTGTATGTCTCGGTGTATATAAGTGTATGTCTCGGTGTATATAAGTGTATGTCTCGGTGTATATAGGTGTATGTCTCGGTGTATATAAGTGTATGTTTCGGTGTATATAGGTGTATGTCTCGGTGTATGTAGGTGTATGTCTCGGTGTATATAAGTGTATATCTCTGTGTATATAGGTGTATATGTGGGTGTATATAGGTGTATGTCTCGGTGTATATTTGTGTATATCTGGGTGTATATAAGTGTATGTCTCGGTGTATATAGGTGTATGTCTCGGTGTATATAGGTGTATATCTCGGTGTATGTAGGTGTATGTCTCGGTGTATATAAGTGTATGTCTCGGTGTATGTAGGTGTATGTCTCGGTGTATATAGGTGTATATCTCGGTGTATATAGGTGTATATGTGGGTGTATATAGGTGTATGTCTCGGTGTATATAAGTGTATGTCTCGGTGTATATAAGTGTATATCTCGGTGTATATAGGTGTATATCTCGGTGTATATAGGTGTATATCTCGGTGTATATAAGTGTATATCTCTGTGTATATAGGTGTATATCTCGTTGTATATAAGTGTATATCTCGGTGTATATAAGTGTATATCTCGGTGTATATAGGTGTATATCTCCGTGTATATAGGTGTATATCTGGGTGTATATAGGTGTATGTCTCGGTGTATATAAGTGTATATCTCGGTGTATATAGGTGTATATCTGGGTGTATATAGGTGTATGTCTCGGTGTATATTTGTGTATATCTGGGTGTATATAGGTGTATATCTGGGTGTATATAGGTGTATATCTGGGTGTATATAGGTGTATATCTGGGTGTATATAGGTGTATATCTGGGTGTATATAGGTGTATATCTGGGTGTATATAGGTGTATATCTGGGTGTATATAGGTGTATATCTGGGTGTATATAGGTGTATATCTGGGTGTATATAGGTGTATATCTGGGTGTATATAGGTGTATATCTGGGTGTATATACACTAATACTCAGCATGGATTCAAAAGGGACTGTTCCTTCCTGACCAATATATTGTCTTAAGTCAAGTTTGAGGCTGTTGATCATGATACAGAGTTGGATATTATTTATTAGGATTTTAGCAAAGTTTCTGACAGTGTCACACAAACGACTTAAGGAAAGTTGCAGCTTATAGTATTGAGGAAACTAGTCCGGTCATGGATTGTTACGAACACAGGTGTATTCTTGTGGCCTGCACACCTGGTTGTATCGCGATACCCAAAGTAGAAATGATGAACGAGCATAAAACAGCAGCGAGCCTATGCTTATAAATATTTCCTTTACCATCACAGCATGCAAGTGTATGCACAATATTTATTGAGGATTTGTACAGAAAGGCAATTTACAAGCAAGAGACACGGTGAGAACCGTCTTTAACCAGACTTGGAGGTAAGTCTGCCAATGTTGATTCAAGAGTGTCTAACATCTTTTCACATCTCTGGCAGCTTCCTTGTCATTGGCTGGTTGAACAAAGACTCTAGCATAACACTTGGGCCTAGTTCGTTATACTCTTAGACTCTGGTTCGCTGGTCTGGTGGACATGCCTATATGGGTGTATGACATACACCCATTACAATGTAACATACTCTTATCACGCCATATGTATCGAGGCTGACAAACAGAGAGCAGAGTTCATAACTCGGGTGAAATCTACGTGGGAATCAGTCAGACAAGTTCTGTTCCACAAGGATCAGATTTAGGCCCTCTGTTGTTTATAATATACATTAATAACCCTGACACGCGAATGACAGGTGACATGAACAAATTTACTTAAGATTCAAAAATAGGCAAGATAACTGATTCAGAGGAAAATGCCACCGAAATTCAGGAGAATACAGAAGCTCACGTCGTGGTCAGAAAAGCGGCAGATGCAGTTCAAAGTAGATAAATGCAGAAAAACTTGAAGCTCGAGAATGTAAATAACCCCAGCAGATATAAACTAAATTATACAGAACTTGGCCATACAGAATGCGAGAAGAACCTGGGAGCTATAGTAAGTAGCAACCTGAAGCCAAGACAGCAATGTCTAAGCGTGAATAATAAGGCAACACAATAATGGGATTTATGACTCACGAAATCGTAATGACACGATTGCAACCAAACCATACCCCGGCTGGGATTGAACCCGCGGTCAGAGAGTCTCAAAACTCCAGCCCGTCGCGTTAGCCACTAGACCAGCTAGCCACAATAAGATTCATCCAACTAGGTATATTTCTACACCATAGGAAGGTTAGCACAGGCACCACTGTGACCACAGTGAAGGGACTTGAGCTATAGTTCGTCACGGCCACGCTAGCTGGAGATTCGTCTGTAAAAACTTGCATTTATGGTCACAGTGGTGCCTGTGCTAACCTTCCTATGGTGTAGAAATATACCTAGTTGGATGAATCTTATTGTGGCTAGCTGGTCAGTGGCTAACGTGACGGGCTGGAGTTTTGAGACTCTCTGACCGCGGGTTCAATCCCAGCCGGGGTATGGTTTGGTTTTAATGGGATTTATATCAAGATATAGAAGCATTACGAGTCAGGGTTATGCTGCAGCTAAGTAACTTTATTCAGGTATATACAAATACAGTTACGTAGATTATCATACACAGGAGCATGTGTACACAACCTAGCATAACACAGCAGCATGTGTGTACACAACCTAGCATAACACAGCAGCATGTGTACACAACCTAGCATAACACAGCAACATGTGTGTACACAACCTAGCATAACACAGCAACATGTGTGTACACAACCTAGCATAACACAGCAACATGTGTGTACACAACCTAGCATAACACAGCAACATGTGTGTACACAACCTAGCATAACACAGCAACATGTGTGTACACAACCTAGCATAACACAGCAACATGTGTGTACACAACCTAGCATAACACAGCAGCATGTGTGTACACAACCTAGCATAACACAAAAAAAGTCAGTGACTTACACATCATTACTGAAGCCTCATATACATTATGCAGTTCGGTTCTGGTCTCCATACTACATCACGGGTACAAATTCATTGGAGAACATACAGAGAAGAATGAAAAAAAAACACTGAGTAAGAAATCTTTCGTATGAAGATAGAGTGACAGCCATTAACCTAAATAGCCAACCTATTCTTGTAATACATAGAGTGAGGAGAGACATTTGCCAAGATACCTCAGAAAAATGATAAAAAAGCAAGATTGCTAATCATATAGTTACTAATATAAGCAGATAAATTGGTTACTAATGCAAGAGAGAAAGAGAGAGAGAGAGAGAGAGTAGAGAGAGCAAGTGATTATAACTCCCTTAAGGTCTACTGTACTAATTGTAGCAGCACTAGAAATAAAATAGATGAGCTAAGATTAATTGCATGCATTAAGCACAGAGATTATTGTAATAACGGAGACATGATCCAACCTAGATGATAGAGAAATGTCTTACTAACTGCACATAATAGGTAGTAAAGTAGGCCACACTGACAGTGTCAACGGGAAGGCTGATGAAGTGGCGATCTATGTCAGAGATAATTTAAACTGTTGCATTAGACAAGATATAAAAGGTAATCTTGGGTGTTATTTACAGTCCCTCAAGTCTTGATGGGCAACTCGGTAAACTTCTATGGGAAGAAATTACTAAGGCATCGAAAATATTGTTTTAATGGGATATTTAACTTCAAATAGAGTAGGATAAACTGATACAAAATATTGAATCTAGAAACTTATTTGGTACGACCCAGGATTATTTTTGTTAAATAATCAACTACCTGGAGTATACCTATAGAGGGTGTCAGGGGTCAACGCCCCCACGGCCCGATTTGAGACCAGGGCTCGTGGTGGATCAGGGTCTGATCAGCCAGGCTGTTACTGCTGGCCGCATGCAAACTGACATACAAACCACAGCCAGGCTGGTCAGGTACTAACTTTAGGTGCCTATCCAATGTCTTCTCGAAGACAGCCAGGGGTCTACTGGTAATCCACCTAATGTATGCTGGGAGGCAGTTGAACAGTCTTGGGCCCCTGACACTGTTTTGTCTCTTAGTGTACACGTGGCACCCTTGAGACCTGCTTTAAACCCGTGTTACTCTGGCTTGTGTAACTGATGGCTTGACCTTGAGCTCAAGGTCAGGGTCCTTGATTTTTATGCTGCTGATTTTATGGGACTGAGGAATTACTTAGATACAATGAACTACTGTGACATCTTAAGTCAAATAGACGGATTATTATAATTATTATTGCAACAAATAATAAAGCGCTAAACCAACAAGGGTCACGCAACATAGGAGGAGATGGTTGCAAATGTTGCATTTTTCATAGCATAACTCAAGCTGCCCAGGCAACGTAGATTACAAATATGAAAATCAGAATAAACAAAAATGGACCTAAATCAGTGAACATCGATTAAAACATAAAAGGCTAAGAGAAAGTCATGTAGAGAAGAATCAGAAGTGGAGAGGGGCATTTAAGCAATCAATATATTTAATTAAATAAAAAAAAGGAATAAATCTATACCCTACACAAATAACCTGCACGTAGAAGAGAGGACCTTACGAAGACGTTTCGGTCCGAGTTGGACCATTTGCAAAGTCACACTAACGAGGGTGGTGGTGGTGGTGGTGGTACTAGGTGGTGGTGGTGGTGGTGGCGGTGGCTGGTGGTGGTGGTGGCAGGTGGCGGTGGAGGTGGTGGCCTGGTGGTGGTGGTGGTGGTGGTGGTGGTGGTGGTGGTGGTAGTCAGGTGAGTGAGGTGGTGGTGGTGGTGGTGCAGTGGTGGTGGAGTGGTGGTGGTGGTGGTGGTGGTGGCCAGGTGGACGGTGGTAGGTGGTGGTGGCGGTGGTGAGTGGTGGTGCTGGTGGTGGTGGTGGTGGTGGTAGGTCACCAAGGCGGTGGTGGTGGTGGTGGTGGTGGTGGTGGTAGGTGGTGCTAGTCTGGTAGTGGAGGTGGTAGGTGAGTGGTAGTGGAGGCAGTGGCAGTGGTGGTGGTGGTGGTGGTGGTGGTGGGAGTGGTGGTGCTAGGTGGTAGGTGGTGTAGTGGTTGGTAGTGGCAGGCAGTGGCTGGTGGTGGCAGTGGCAGGCCAGGCAGTGGTGGTAGGTGGTGGTGGTGGTGGGAGTGGTGGTGCTGGTGGTGGTGGTGGTGGTTCCAGGTGGCTGGCGGTGGCAATGGTGGTGTTGCGGTGGTGGTAGGTGGATGGTAGTGGTGGTAGCGGTGGTGGTGGTAGGTGGTGAGTGGTGGTGTGGTGGTGGTGCTGGTAGGTGGTGGCAGTGGTGGTGGTGGTGGTGCTAATGGTGGTGATGGCAGGTAGGTTGTGATGAGAAGTGGCAGCAGGTGGCCAGTGGTGGTGGTGAGGTGGCAGGCAGGCGGTGGTGAGGTGGTGGTGGTGGTGGTGGTGGTGGTGATTGGTGGTGCTGACGGTAGGTGGTGGTGGTGGTGGTGGCAGGCAGGTGGTGGTGGTGGTGGTGCTGGTGGAGGCAGGCGGCAGCCGGTGGTGGTGGTGGTGGTGGTGGTACTGGTGGTGGTGGTGGCCAGGTGGTGGTGGTGGTGGTGGTGGCGGTGGTGGTGGTGGTGGTGGTGGAGGTGGTGGCGGCATGGTAGTGGTGGTAGAGTGGTGCAAGGTGGAGGTGGTGCTAGTGGTGGTGGTGAGTGGTGGAGCTGGCAGGTAATGGTGGATGGTAGGCAGGCAGGTGGCAGGTGATGGTGCCAGCCAGCGGTACGTGGCAGGTGAGTGGCAGGTGGCTGTGGAGTGGTAGTGGTGGTGGCAGGGACAGTCGGTGGTGGTGGTGGTGAGGTGGAGGTAGGCAGGCGGTGGTGGTGGTGGTGGTGGTAGCTGGTG
>NW_027195269.1:195000-235000 GCF_038502225.1 Cherax quadricarinatus
TAGGTGCCCACAAGGGAGCTAGGTGCCCACAAGGGAGCTAGGTGCCCACAAGGGAGCTAGGTGCCCACAAGGGAGCTAGGTGCCCACAAGGGAGCTAGGTGCCCACAAGGGAGTTAGGTGCCCACAAGGGAGCTAGGTGCCCACAGAGGGAGAGCGAGAACACAGAGGTGGGGGGAAGGAAATAATAAAATAAATAATGAAGGAACAGAAACACAAGGCAGAGGAAAGAATGACAACCCAGAAGAGAAAAAGGAAAGAGGAAAGGGGAAGGAGAAAAAAAAAGAGGAATCAGGTTAAATCAAGGGTGTTCTGAAGTTTGGATCATTTTGCAATGTAGTGGGAGAGGAAGGCATCTACAGAGACGAAGCCAGGGCTAAGATTCATACAAGGAAAGTTGTGTATTAGGGAGGATTCAACTAGACGGCGACTGTTAAAGTTGGAAGTAGGGAAGACAGTTTTAGCACAAGACCAGTCAACAGGATGGCTGTGATCTCTGACGTGACAGAAAAGAACATTGTTAGTGTCGGCAAGCCTAACACTATTTTTGTGCTCCCGGAGTCTGTCAGAAAGAGATCGGCCAATCTCTCCAAAGTATTGAAGAGGACAGGAGGAGCAAGAAATAGAGTAGACACCAGGAACATCTGTAAAGGGAGGAGAGGTATGAACGAGATTAGTGCAAAGAGTGTTAGTCTGGCGGAAATTAAGTTTGATGTCTAAGGAACGGAGAGAGTTGTTGTGATTGGAAAGACCAGAGATGTAGGGAAGGCAGAGGACAGAAGAGTTCTCAGGAGTAGAGAGTTTGGCAGAGAAGAAATTACGTTTAGCAGGTGAGAAAGCAGGGTCTATGAAATGGGAAGGGTAGCCAAGACGGGAAAATGAATTTTGAAGAGTGGAAATTTCTGTTGGAAGGAACTGAGGATTACAGATGCAGAGAGCATGAAGAAAGAGGGAGATAAGAACAATTTTGTTGACAGGGGAAGCATGACAGGAAAAGTAGAGAATGTACATGCCACTGTGCATAGGTTTGCTGTAAACAGAAAAGAAAAAAACCTGTATCTGAGCGGTGGGCATGAACTTCAAGAAAAGGAAGCAAGGAATTAGATTCCCATTCAGCATTAAACTTAATGGAAGGGGCAAGATTATTAAGAGCATCAAGAAATGGTTGGAAGAGACAAGAGTCATGAGGCCACAGAGCAAAGATGTCATCAACATAGCGGAGCCAGAGTGAAGGTTGCACATCGATAATTGGAAGAACAGTCTCGAAGTATTCCATGTAAAGATTAGCAAGGACAGGAGAGAGAGGAGAGCCCATAGCCACACCGAAGGTTTGAGAATAATATTTACCTTGTAAGGAAAAGGAATTAGAGTCCACACAGAGGCGGATAAGATCAAGAAAGACATCAATAGGTATAGGGAGATGAAGAAACCCTTCATTGGCCTTCTCTCTAAGAAAATCAATGACATCATCAAGAGGGACATTGGTGAAGAGGGACTCGACGTCAAGACTAAGCATCTTACAGGTCGGGAGAGGGCGAACCCATTCAACGAAGTCATGAGAGTGATGGAGGTGGGCAGGAGAAAAAGTACCAAGAAAGGGAGTGAGGGTTTTGGCCAATCAAGAAGCAAGAGAAAAAGAGACAGAACCTCTAGAGGATATGATAGGACGTAGGGGAATATCAGGTTTATGGGTTTTGGGAAGGTCATAGAAATAGGGAAGAGAGGGACAGATGACACGAAACCGTTGATTATTATTATAATCAAGGGGGAAGCGCTAAACCCGGAGGATTATACAGCGCCTGGGGGGAGGATGTGGAAGGCATTCAGGCTTAATTCGGGGAACTGGAGCACAGATCCAATTCCCTAAATCAAGAGCCCCTCACCAACTTCAAGGAACCTTCCTTGAGGGGACGAAACCGTTGAACAAGGTCAAAGTTAGGAGGACAGAGGTCGGAGAGAGTCCTTAGTTTCTTGTTGAAAGATCTCTTGATGTGATCAAGAGGGTTGGAAACGAGAGGAGTGTAGGTACGTGAGTCAGAGAGCAAGACATCAGCTTTACGGAGTTTCTGTTTCTTCATTATTTATTTTATTATTTCCTTCCCCCCACCTCTGTGTTCTCGCTCTCCCTCTGTGGGCACCTAGCTCCCTTGTGGGCACCTAGCTCCCTTGTGGGCACCTAGCTCCCTTGTGGGCACCTAGCTCCCTTGTGGGCACCTAGCTCCCTTGTGGGCACCTAGCTCCCTTGTGGGCACCTAGCTCCCTTGTGGGCACCTAGCTCCCTTGTGGGCACCTAGCTCCCTTGCAGTGCTCCCTTTTCTTAGTATTTGACTAGCTCCTCCTTACTTCCCCACTACTACTTCCTTCCACCTCTGCTACTACCACCACTACTACTACTACTACTACTACTACTACTACTACTACTACTACCTCTACCACTTCCTGCCTATATATACCCGTCCTGCTCTACTTCTCGTTAGTGTGACTTTGTAAATGGTCCAAGTCGGACCGAAACGTCGTCGTAAGCTCTTCTCTTCTATGTGCGAGTTATTTGTGTATCTTTTCAGTCACGGTATTGTGCCTTTTTTTGTTATTTAATGTATACCCTGTTGGGATTTATATTTGACGTTGGGTTACCTTGTACCCACGAGATGCTGCCTCTCTCTTTCTTCTTCAGCACTACCCCAACCTACCGTCCACAAGTCCTTTATCTATTTTCTCCTTTGTGGGCTGGGGGCCTGGCTGGCCATCTGGGCACGCCGTGAACATGAGAACATAAGAAAGAAGGAACACTGCAACAGGCCTACTGACCCATTCAAAGCAGGTCCATGTCACCCTCCGGCTTAGCCCAATGACCCACCTAATCAGGTCACTTCCACTTAAGGAAGGAGCACAGCATCAGACCTAGTAGCACAGGCTAGTCAGGTCCAACTCACACCCACTAATGTATTTATCTAACCTATTTTTAAAACTACACAACGTTTTGTTTGTTCCACTCATCCACAACTCTATTACCAAACCAGTGCTATCCTATATCCTTCCTGAATCTGAATTTTTCCAACTAAAACCATTGCTGCGAGTCGTGTCTAGGCTAGATATTTTTAGCACGCTATTTACACCCCCTTTATTTATTCCTGTTTTCCATTTATACACCTCGATCATATAACCCCCTAATTCTACGCCTTTCTAGAGAGTGCAGATTCAGGGCCTCAGTCTATCCTCATAGGGAAGATTTCTGATACATGGGATCAACTTTGTCATCTTCCATTGTAAGTTTTCCAGATCATTTATATCCATTCTGTAATACGGTGACCAAAACTGTGCAGCATAGTCTAAATGAGGCCTAACCAAGGATATATAGAGCTGAAGAGCAACCTGAGGACTTCTATTATTTATACTTCTAGATATGATGCCAAGGATTCTGTTAGCTTTATTGCAAATGCTATTGCACTGTTGTCTTGGTTGTAGATTACTGCTAACTAGATCTCCTAAATCCTTTTCGTAATCAGTAGTATTAAGATCTATATTATTGAGTTTATATGTCGCATGGTTATTTTCCTGTCCAACATTTAGAACTTTGCATTTGTCTATATTAAACTGCATCTGCCACTTCTCCGACCATTGCAACAGTCTATTCAAATCAACCTGGAGTGCTCTAGTGTCCTCATTAGAATGAACTGGATGGCCTATTTTTGTGACATCAGCAAATTTGCTTGTGTCGCTATTTATTCCCTCATCTATGTTGTTTATGTAAATTGTAAACAACAACGGGCCCAACCCTGACCCCTGCGGAACACCGCTTGTGACGTGCCCCCACTCCGATTTCTCCCCATTTATGCAAACTCTCTGCTGCCTATTTTTCAACCATGCCTCTGCCCAGGAAAAAATTTCTCCTCCTATTCCATGTGCCTTAAGTTTCCTCAATGGCCTTTGATGTGGAACTCTATCGAAAGCCTTATTGAAGTCCATATACACAGTATATGGAGCTACCTCCTCAAACACCTTAGTGAAAAAAGTTAGTAAATTCACAAGACAGAAAAGCCTCTTTGCAAAATAGTGTTCAGATTCATCTATCAAATCATACCTTTCAAGATGGCTATGAATTGCTTCGGCAGTTATTGAGTCCATAAATTTTCCCACTATGGAAGTAGGTTTTATTGGTCTATAGTTCGAAGCCAAGGACCTGCCACCTGCCTTGTAAATAGGTATTACATTTGCCATTTCCCACTTATCAGGCACTATGCCAGTTTGTAGTGATATGTTAAAAAGATTAGCCAATGGTATGCTAAGCTCCTCTTTACATTCCTTTAACACCCTTGCAAACAGTTCATCAGGACCTGGGGATTTGTTAGGTTCTAATTTCTCTATTTGTCTGAGGACCATGTCACTAGTTACTGCAATCGTACATAGTTTATTATCGTCCTGTTCTACATAATTTATTATTTCTGAAATTTCGCTAGTGTTTTCCTGGTTAAAAACTGAGAGGAAGTAAGTAATGAAAATTTCTCACATATCCTTATCACTGTCAGTGATCTGACCAGAGTTATTCTTAAGTGGGTCTATCTTGTCCCTAATCTTACTTCTCTATACCTGAAAGAATCCTTTTGGGTTAGTCTTCAAGTCCCTTGTGACCTTAGCTTCATAATCTCTTTTTGCTTTTCATATTCCCTTTTTTATTTCTCTCTTTAGTTGAACATATTGATTTCTTAACTGCCCATCCCCTCTTCTGATACGCCTATATATGCCTCTCTTTTGACCAATGAGATGTTTAAATCTATTGTTCATCCATTTGGGATCATTTTTATTAGATCTAATTTCCCTACTTGGAACAAAAGTTGTCTGGGCAGCTAGAACTATGGTCTGAAAAACGTCATATTGGCAACCAAAATCACCTACCTGACCCATATTCAGGTCATCCCAATTTAGCCCACCCAGGTAATTTATCAGTCCCATGAAATCGGCAAAGAAAAAGTCTGGGACAGAGAAGAGTATTCATTTTTTCACCGCCACCCACAATAATAATTATTATAATGGTCGCAACAGTGGTGTTGGCCAGAGAGATGGAGGAAGATGATGTCTACTCTTCATCAACTCTTACAAGCAGAATCCATCTGTTAACAAGTTCTCCTGATGTCACTCTCAGCATCCAGACACAGGTACAAGCAAGATGAAGGCCTTATTTCGGTGAATTTCATCGGAAAACCTTATCACATGAGACTCCACAGCATCCCTTGCTGTTTCTAAGTCAGATTCGTCTGTAAAAACTTGCCTGTGCTAACCTTCCTATGGTGTAGAAATATACCTAGTTGGATGAATCTTATTGTGGCTAGCTGGTCAGTGGCTAACGTGACGGGCTGGAGTTTTGAGACTCTATGACCGCGGGTTCAATCCCGGCCGGGGGTATGTTTTTTTCAGCATCATCTGTATGTTACTGCTGTTGTTTCAACTCAGCACAATTATTTCAGCACATCAGAGGTGAGTTTTGCAGTGTTTTTGAGTCCAGTATAGTTGAATCTACCCTGAGTTCCGCGTGTCACTCGAAGTCATGTGGATCTACAAGCCACATGGATCTCTGAGCCGTGTGGATCAGCAAACCATGTGGGTTCTCAACCAGTATGGATCATCAAGCCAGATGTTCAAGCCACGTGTTGTCCATGCCTGATCAAACCAGATATTCAAGCTCGATGCTGTTGTCTGCTGCCAGACGTCACCCCAGGACGTGCTCTCCGATGTCACACCCTGACGTCACCGCTTGACGCCACCCAAGGCTCACCATGCTCCCTGACATCACCCAGGATGTCTGCATCACCTTGCAAAGTCACCCAAGACGTCTGCTCGACATCACCTTGCGACGCTATCCCAGGACGTCACCTCACGACATCATCCAAGATGTTGCTTGATGTCGTCCAGAACGTCTGCTCGACGTCACTCTTGGACGTCACCTTGCGACGTCATCCAGGACTTTGACGTCACCCAGGACGTCTGCCCGACGTCACATCGCAATGTCACCCCAGGATGTTACCTCGCGATGTCACCCAAGGATTTAACCTCACAACGTCATCCAGGACATTGCCCGAAGTCACCTCGCGACGTCACCATAGGACTTCACCCAGCACGATGTCACCTCGTGATATCACTCTATGACATGACTTCACAACGTCACGTCTGACGTCACCCCCATGATGTCACAATGACAGAGTTAATATGCCAATTTAGTGTTTCAGATATGTCTAGAAAGACTGAGAGAAGAACTACTGTAAGTGTCGTAATGTTACGTGAATTTCTCTCAGTCATTGATCCATTACTGGTGTTCTCACATGGTCATGAATGCCTTAGTGTCGATTTTTGCACAGAAAAACATCTTCTGCTAGTGCAAGCCATGTGGTAATAATTTTATTGCATGTGCAGTGCAGGTGTACACATTTTCCATGTGTTCCCAAGTGTGGTCTGCACCCAGACCATTGTAACACCCTCGTGTTACATGTCACCTGGATGTGACCGTTCGATGATTGACACTAGTCAGTTCAGGCATCAGATACGTGAGTTGTCTGGGTTCCCGTGTATAGATAGTACTTATGCTCGCCGCTCTGGGAGATGTCATGTCATAGTTGTCCCTGCTATGACTCCCGGGTTTGCCTTGGACTCTTGTCCTGACCTATCCCATAAGAGAGTTCATATCACTCCACCTCCTGATCGTCAGAGGTATGAATAGAAAACAGTCTGGGGATGCTCAGTCTAACTTCTGCTCTAACTCCAACTCTGTTGAGAGGATGATAGTTGTCAAGCCGCTGTATCACCGACTGCAGGTGACTGTCTGACTCTTGTCATGGCTTCAGTGAGCATAATTACAATCTATACACAGTATGATGTGACCTTTACAGCTAGCTTACTCACTCCAGTTATGATAACGCTACTGTGACTCAACCACTCTCGCCTGCACCATTCATCTACAAACCACTAAGCTGTGCTATACCGAGGAACCGTACCCTTATATGTCATTGCTCAGGTGCAGCAATGTCTCCTGTTGTGTTGTAGTATCTGTCCAGATGCAGGAAGGCGTGCAGTGATGCCTCCGAGGCTCACTGTGTTGATAAATGATGTTTTTAGCACACACCCCTTTTTTCTTCCTTCCCAGTAGGAGGGAAGAAGGAAAAAGCATGTAAGGAAATCGAAGATTAACCCAAAAGATTTCTTTCAGGTACATAGAAAATTAGAAAGGAGATGGGCCCACTAAAAACTGCTCAGGTCAGATCACTGTCAGTGACAAAGAAATGTGTACAATCTTCAACACTTACTTCCTCTCAGTTTTTGCGTAGGAAAATACCGTCCAAATTCACGAAATAAAAACTGATGTAGGTCAGGATGGAAACAGGTAATGAAAAAGCCATGATGACATGGTTCTCAAACAAACAGATTAAAACTTAACAGATCATCAGGCTCTGATGAACTGTTTTCAAGAGTTATAACGGAATGTAAGGAGGAACCATTAGCTAGTCTCTTGAATGGATCACCACAAAATTATATAGTGCCAGTATAAGTGGAAAGCTGCAAATGTTATACCTATCTACAGAACGAGAGATAGATGGCAAGTTTCAAATTATAGTTCAATTAACCTAACCTCCACTGGGGAAAACTCATGGAATCAATAAGTGCGAAAAGCAATCTGAAACTATCTTGAAAGATATAAAATGAGTAATAAATCTTAGGATAGTTTTATAATGGGTCGTTCACTAAGGTATTTGAGGTTCTAGATCATCTTAATGACAACAATATTGTGAATATGGACCTCATTAAGGGTTTTAATCGAGTTCCACACAGGAGACTGCTAATGTAGAGGCTAACGGAATAGAAAAGGAAATTATTTTTTGGATAGAGGCGTTATTGATAGGCATCAGAGAATTTTCGTAAATGGGGAGAAATCATCAAGGGGACAAGTCACAAGCGGTGTTCCAGAGGGAGTCAGTGTTGGGCCTTTTTGTAACTCACAATGTACATTTATCACAGAGATGAAATAATAAATAGTGACATAAACAAGTTTGTTAATGACACTGAAATATGCCGTCAGATAAATATTGATGAGGACACTAGAGTACTACAGGAAGATCTGAATAGCTTGGTGCAGTGGTCAAAGACCTGGCAGATGCAGTTTAATGTTCATAAATGTAAGATTCTCAGCATGGGAAAAGAGAATAACCATGGCAGTTATAATCTTGATAATGTAGATCTTAATCACTGTAAATGCGATAAGAATTTAGGAATTCTGGCAATCAGTAATATAAAGTCAAGACAACAATGCATAAGTGTAGCAATAAAACCCACATTATTCTTGGCTTCATATCAAAAAGTATAAATAATAGAAGTACTCAGGTTATCCTTCAACTTTATATATCGTTGGCCTCATACAGTATACTTCACAGTTACGGTCTCTGGCCTCATACAGTATACTTCACAGTTACGGTCTCTGGCCTCATACAGTATACTTCACAGTTACGGTCTCTGGCCTCATACAGTATACTTCACAGTTACGGTCTCTGGCCTCATACAGTATACTTCACAGTTACGGTCTCTGGCCTCATACAGTATACTTCACAGTTACTGTCTCTGGCCTCATACAGTATACTTCACAGTTACAGTCTCTGGCCTCATACAGTATACTTCACAGTTACAGTCTCTGGCCTCATACAGTATACTTCACAGTTACAGTCTCTGGCCTCATACAGTATACTTCACAGTTACGGTCTCTGGCCTCATACAGTATACTTCACAGTTACAGTCTCTGGCCTCATACAGTATACTTCACAGTTACAGTCTCTGGCCTCATACAGTATACTTCACAGTTACAGTCTCTGGCCTCATACAGTATACTTCACAGTTACAGTCTCTGGCCTCATACAGTATACTTCACAGTTACAGTCTCTGGCCTCATACAGTATACTTCACAGTTACAGTCTCTGGCCTCATACAGTATACTTCACAGTTACGGTCTCTGGCCTCATACAGTATACTTCACAGTTACAGTCTCTGGCCTCATACAGTATACTTCACAGTTACAGTCTCTGGCCTCATACAGTATACTTCACAGTTACGGTCTCTGGCCTCATACAGTATACTTCACAGTTACAGTCTCTGGCCTCATACAGTATACTTCACAGTTACAGTCTCTGGCCTCATACAGTATACTTCACAGTTACGGTCTCTGGCCTCATACAGTATACTTCACAGTTACGGTCTCTGGCCTCATACAGTATACTTCACAGTTACGGTCTCTGGCCTCATACAGTATACTTCACAGTTACGGTCTCTGGCCTCATACAGTATACTTCACAGTTACGGTCTCTGGCCTCATACAGTATACTTCACAGTTACGGTCTCTGGCCTCATACAGTATACTTCACAGTTACGGTCTCTGGCCTCATACAGTATACTTCACAGTTACGGTCTCTGGCCTCATACAGTATACTTCACAGTTACAGTCTCTGGCCTCATACAGTATACTTCACAGTTACAGTCTCTGGCCTCATACAGTATACTTCACAGTTACGGTCTCTGGCCTCATACAGTATACTTCACAGTTACGGTCTCTGGCCTCATACAGTATACTTCACAGTTACAGTCTCTGGCCTCATACAGTATACTTCACAGTTACGGTCTCTGGCCTCATACAGTATACTTCACAGTTACGGTCTCTGGCCTCATACAGTATACTTCACAGTTACAGTCTCTGGCCTCATACAGTATACTTCACAGTTACGGTCTCTGGCCTCATACAGTATACTTCACAGTTACGGTCTCTGGCCTCATACAGTATACTTCACAGTTACAGTCTCTGGCCTCATACAGTATACTTCACAGTTACGGTCTCTGGCCTCATACAGTATACTTCACAGTTACAGTCTCTGGCCTCATACAGTATACTTCACAGTTACGGTCTCTGGCCTCATACAGCTGAACAACATACAATGAACAATTTCGAACTGATCCACTACATCAGAAAGTTTTCATAGACTGACGAAACAGATGAAGATGATATAAATAACCTGTTGAGAATATTCACCCTGACAGAACTCGCTGCACTGGATTCATGCTGGAAAAACTTTGATTAAGAAAATGTACAGGAAAACATTAGATTGGCAATGTGTTGTGGATGAACATAAAGAAGCACTGCAGGAGGCCTGCTGGACCAAGCTACGATTACTGAAACAAATTCCCAAATACCGTCACTGAAGCGAGAATTTTTAGTAACTTTAAAATAAGTTGATAGATAAGACACATGCCTGTGTGTCTTACCTACCAACCTGTCGGTATTGTATACCATTTTGATATTCAGCTTTAAAATAGGTTGGACAAATAGATGAATAGGTGGTGGCTGGTAGTAAGACGTGCCTAGCATGGGCCAGAAGGCCTCCTGCAGTGCTCTTTCTTATGCTCCTTACATTTATAAGGACTCAACTGTGTAAGAGGATGAAAGGCATAAATGAAGATAATTTAAATAAGGTTCTGAGGATATTTCTCCAAGAAATGACTCGAAATAATGGGTTCAAATAGAATAAGTTTAGGCTTAGAAAGGAATTTGGAAATAAAATAGTTGATGAATGAATCAATTTGCATATTAGGGTAATTGATTCTAACTCTTTAGGTTACCTCAGAAATAGGTTGGATAAACACACGTGTAAGATGGGTTCAACTGGAGAGTAACCAAGTCTCAGTTATTGTAATACCTGCAGAGAGTTCCGGGGGTCAACGCCCCCGCGGCCCGGTCTGTGACCAGGCCTCCTAGAATCAAAGAATCAATGTTTGCAACACTTGCAACCACTTATCTTGTTCCTGGCACTTAATGTATTATGATACAATATGTAAAGATGATTTTTTTAAATTAATGGTTTAGAAAACTGATAAATTAATAAATGATAAACTTAAGCAACACTTACTATCTTTATTGTGAAAACGTTTCGCCAACCAGTGGCTTCATCAGTCCAGTACAGAGGAAAACACTGGAAGAGAGTCCCTCCTCCTGGAAAGGATGAGTTCATCAGTTCTCTATCAAAACTGGTTTACTGAAGACAACTCCAGGCTGAGGGACTGATTATCTCAAACTCCTTTTCTTCTTCCATCGTTTTTCTCCATATTGGACTAATGAAGCTCCTAGCTGGCTAAACATTTCCAGAATAAAAATACATAAGTATTGCTAATATGTTGCATTTTTCATCATTTTTCTGTACCTTAACCCTGATTCACTTTTGTTTTCCACAGATTCTGTTATTATCTTTACCTAATGTTACTTTATTATTATTACTAAAATTCATGATATCAGAGCCTCAATCAGTACCATTAAGATACAGAACCATTAAGATAAGTGACCCTCCCTCACACCTGACGTATCATCTCTGGTCCCACTTGTCCGTGAATGGTGACGCAATATTCATTCAGTGTTTGTCCCACCAACCAGTTGCTCAGGAAGACATATATTTCCAACACCCCTTCTAGGTAAAATTCCAATTATTAAAGGCTGCCCTACTACTTATGTCGATTCCTGACCTATACCTATTAATAAGGTCCTCACTCCTATGCTTGTCAACATCGTTTTCTCCGTCAATGACATCAAGATGGCTAACAATATCCTGCATGTCAGTCACAGGGAAACACAACCTCTGCCTTCTCTTATTGTCTCTAAAACAAATTGCATTATCTGTAAATTAAATCCGACTGTCCCCAGCAAGATGTTCTTGCCTTCACTGGAGGTCGTCTTTGGGATGTCCTGGGATGTCACCCATATTCGTGTGTTAACATACTTGAGTGTTAACATACTTGTGTGTTAACATACTTGTGTGTTAACATACTTGTGTGTTAACATACTTGTGTGTTAACAAACTTGTGTGTTAACAAACTTGTGTGTTAACATACTTGTGTGTTAACAAACTTGTGTGTTAACATACTTGTGTGTTAACATACTTGTGTGTTAAAATACTTGTGTGTTAACATACTTGTGTGTTAACATACTTGTGTGTTAAAATACTTGTGTGTTAACATACTTGTGTGTTAGCATACTTGTGTGTTAGCATACTTGTGTGTTAACATACTTGTGTGTTAACATACTTGTGTGTTAACAAACTTGTGTGTTAACATACTTGTGTGTTAACATACTTGTGTGTTAACATACTTGTGTGTTAACAAACTTATGTGTTAACATACTTGTGTGTTAACATACTTGTGTGTTAGCATACTTGTGTGTTAGCATACTTGTGTGTTAACATACTTGTGTGTTAGCATACTTGTGTGTTAACATACTTGTGTGTTAACATACTTGTGTGTTACCATACTTGTGTGTTAACATACTTGTGTGTTAGCATACTTGTGTGTTAACATACTTGTGTGTTAACATACTTGTGTGTTAACATACTTGTGTGTTAACATACTTGTGTGTTAACATACTCGTGTGTTAACATACTCGTGTGTTAACATACTCGTGTGTTAACATACTCGTGTGTTAACATATTCGTGTGTTAACATACTTGAGTGTTAACACTCGTGTGTTAACATATTCGTGTATTAACATACTCGTGTATTAACATATTCATGTGTTAACATATTCCTGTGTTAACATACTCGTGTGTTAACATATTCGTGTTAACATATTCGTGTGTTAACATACTCGTGTGTTAACATAATCGTGTATTAACATACTCGTGTGTTAACATATTCGTGTGTTAACATACTCGCGTGTTAGCATAGTCGTGTGTTAACATACTCGCGTGTTAATATACTCCTGTGTTAACATATTCGTGTGTTAACATACTCGTGTGTTAACATATTCGTGTGTTAACATACTCGTGTGTTAACATACTCGTGTGTTAACATACTCGCGTGTTAACATAGTAGTGTCTTACTATACTCCTGTGTTAACATATTCGTGTATTAACATACTCGTATGTTAACATATTCGTGTGTTAACATATTCGTGTGTTAACACACTCGTTTGCTAACATATTCGTGTGTTAACATATTCGTGTGTTAACATACTCGCGTGTTAACATAGTCGTGTTAACATACTCGCGTGTTAGCATAGTCGTGTGTTAACATATTCGTGTATTAACATACTCGTATGTTAACATTCGTGTGTTAACATATTCGTGTGTTAACATACTCGCGTGTTAACATAGTCGTGTGTTAACATACTCGCGTGTTAGCATAGTCGTGTGTTAACATACTCGCATGTTAATATATTCCTGTGTTAACATATTCATGTGTTAACATACTCGTGTTTTAACATACTCGCGTGTTAACATAGTCGTGTGTTAATATATTCGTGTGTTAACATACTCGTGTGTTAACATATTCGTGTTTTAACATACTCGCGTGTTAACATAGTCGTGTGTTAATATATTCGTGTGTTAACATACTCGTGTGTTAACATATTCGTGTTTTAACATACTCGCGTGTTAACATACTCGCGTGTTAATATATTCCTGTATTAACATACTCGTGTGTTAACATATTCGTGTGTTAACATACTCGTGTGTTAACATACTCGTGTGTTATCATACTCGTGTGTTAACATACTCGTGTGTTAATATATTCGTGTGTTAACATACTCGTGTGTTAACATATTCGTGTGTTAACATACTCGTGTGTTAACATATTCGTGTGTTAACATAATCGTGTGTTAACATATTCGTGTGTTAACATACTCGCGTGTTAACATACTCGTGTGTTAACATATTCGTGTTAACATACTCGTGTGTTAACATATTCGTGTGTTAACATACTCGTGTGTTAACATATTCGTGTGTTAACATACTCGTGTGTTAACATATTCGTGTGCTAACATACTCGTGTGTTAACATTCTCGTGTGTTAACATACTCGTGTTTTAACATACTCGCGTGTTAATATATTCCTGTGTTAACATATTCATGTGTTAACATGCTCGTGTGTTAACATACTCGTGTTTTAACATACTCGTGTTTTAACATACTCGTGTGTTAACATATTCGTGTGTTAACATATTCGTGTGTTAACACACTCGTTTGCTAACATATTCGTGTGTTAACATACTCGTGATTTAACATACTCGCGTGTTAACATAGTCGTGTGTTAACACAGAGAAAGAACTCTTGCTTCACAGTTGTCTGCTGGATCTTCAGCGTCGTTCCAGTGCATCACACAGTCTTCCACTCAGTGTTGGTTCAGTCATCGATGATGCAGCTGTTTCCTATGTCCTGTTCCAGGGATATTCCTAGCACAGCCCTTTAAGCCGGGATATTCCTAGCACAGGCCTTTAAGCCGGGATATTCCTAGCACAGCTCTTTAAGCCGGGATATTCCTAGCACAGCCCTTTAAGCCGGGATATTCCTAGCACAGCCCTTTAAGCCGGGATATTCCTAGCACAGCTCTTTAAGCCGGGATATTCCTAGCACAGCTCTTTAAGCCGGGATATTCCTAGCACAGCTCTTTAAGCCGGGATATTCCTAGCACAGCCCTTTAAGCCGGGATATTCCTAGCACAGCCCTTTAAGCTGGGATATTCCTAGCACAGCTCTTTAAGCCGGGATATTCCTAGCACAGCTCTTTAAGCCGGGATATTCCTAGCACAGCTCTTTAAGCCGGGATATTCCTAGCACAGCCCTTTAAGCCGGGATATTCCTAGCACAGCCCTTTAAGCCGGGATATTCCTAGCACAGCTCTTTAAGCCGGGATATTCCTAGCACAGCTCTTTAAGCCGGGATATTCCTAGCACAGCTCTTTAAGCCGGAATATTCCTAGCACAGCCCTTTAAGCCGGGATATTCCTAGCACAGCCCTTTATGCCGGGATATTCCTAGCACAGCTCTTTAAGCTGGGATATTCCTAGCACAGCTCTTTAAGCCGGGATATTCCTAGCACAGCTCTTTAAGCCGGGATATTCCTAGCACAGCTCTTTAAGCCGGGATATTCCTAGCACAGCTCTTTAAGCCGGGATATTCCTAGCACAGCTCTTTAAGCCGGGATATTCCTAGCACAGCCCTTTAAGCAGGGATATTCCTAGCACAGCTCTTTAAGCCGGGATATTCCTAGCACAGCCCTTTAAGCCGGGATATTCCTAGCACAGCCCTTTAAGCCGGGATATTCCTAGCACAGCCCTTTAAGCCGGGATATTCCTAGCACAGCTCTTTAAGCCGGGATATTCCTAGCACAACCCTTTAAGCTGGGATATTCCTAGCACAGCTCTTTAAGCCGGGATATTCCTAGCACAGCTCTTTAAGCCGGGATATTCCTAGCACAGCTCTTTAAGCCGGGATATTCCTAGCACAGCCCTTTAAGCCGGGATATTCCTGGCACAGCCCTTTAAGCCGGGATATTCCTAGCACAACTCTTTAAGCCGGGATATTCCTAGCACAGCTCTTTAAGCCGGGATATTCCTAGCACAGCCCTTTAAGCCGGGATATTCCTAGCACAGCTCTTTAAGCCGGGATATTTCTAGCACAGCCCTTTAAGCCGGGATATTCCTAGCACAGCCCTTTAAGCCGGGATATTCCTAGCACAGCTCTTTAAGCCGGGATATTCCTAGCACAGCCCTTTAAGCCGGGATATTCCTAGCACAGCCCTTTAAGCCGGGATATTCCTAGCACAGCTCTTTAAGCCGGGATATTCCTAGCACAGCTCTTTAAGCCGGGATATTCCTAGCACAGCCCTTTAAGCCGGGATATTCCTGTCACAGCCCTTTAAGCCGGGATATTCCTAGCACAGCTCTTTAAGCCGGGGTATTCCTAGCACAGCCCTGTAAGCCGGGATATTCCTAGCGCAGCTCTTTAAGCCGGGATATTCCTAGCGCAGCCCTTTAAGCCGGGATATTCCTAGCACAGTTCTTTAAGCCGGGATATTCCGAGCACAGCCCTTTAAGCCAGGATATTTCTAGCACAGCCCTTTAAGCCAGGATATTCCTAGCACAGCCCTTTAAGCCGGGATATTCCTACCACAGCCCTTTAAGCCAGGATATTCCTAGCACAGCCCTATAAGCCGGGATATTCCTACCACAGCCCTTTAAGCCAGTATATTCCTCGCACAACTCTTTAATCCGGGATATTCCTAGCACAGCTCTTTAAGCCGGGATATTCCTAGCACAGCTCTTTAAGCCAGGATATTCCTAGCACAGCCCTTTAAGCCGGGACAGTCCTAGCACAGCCCTTTAAGCAGGGATATTCCTAGCAGAGCTCTTTAAGCCGAGATATTCCTAGCACAGCTCTTTAAGCCGGGATATTCCTAGCACAACCCTTTAAGCCGGGATATTCCTAGCACATCCCTTTAAGCCGGGATATTCGTAGCACAGCCCTTTAAGCCGGGATATTCCTAGCACAGCTCTTTAAGCCGGGATATTCCTAGCACAGCCCTTTAAGCCAGGATATTCCTAGCACAGCCCTTTAAGCCAAGATATTCCTAGCACAGCCTTTTAAGCCGGGATATTCCTAGCACAGCTCTTTAAGTCAGGATATTCTTAGCACAGCCCTTTAAGCCAGGATATTCCTAGCATAGCCCTATAAGCCAGGATATTCCTAGCACAGCCCTTTAAGCCAGGATATTCCTAGCATAGCTCTTTAAGCCGGGATATTCCTAGCACAGCTCTTTAAACCGGGATATTCCTAGCACAGCTCTTTAAGCCAGGACATTCCTAGCACAGCCCTTTAAGCCGGGATAGTCCTAGCACAGGCCTTTAAGCAGGGATATTCCTAGCACAGCTCTTTAAGCCGGGATAGTCGTAGCACAGCCCTTCAAGCCGGGATAGTCCTAACCTCTAACTTTACCTTAACCTGAAGGTACAGTTGTTCAACCTTGAGTGAACCACCATGATCATCTTAATTACTCAATTCTTGTGTTCCCTGGCTGTTTCTTATTACTGTTACTGCTCCTACTCCTTCTGCTACCACTTCTACTGCTACTACTACTACTACTACTACTACCAGTACTACAACTAGTACTACTACTACTACAACAAGTACTACTACTATTAGTACTACTACTATTACTACTTCTTCTGCTACAACAACAACAACTACTACTACTACTACTACTATACTACTACTACTAGTAGTAGTAATACTACTACTAATAATAATAATATAATTATCATTATTGTAATTATTATAATAATGTCAGCAGGAGATGCAGAAAAGGGAGATTTAAGCTGCTTCGTGTGTCAGACTGCAAACTGCACTAAACTTTTCGGGTCTATGAACACTACCACTTGTGCTGGTTCCTGCTTCAAGAAGGTCTCCAAGACTGGTAAGATTCCTTCTTATTTGCAGTAACGTGTTTACTTTTCTTGCTCTGATGTCGGCCGTGTTCTTTCTGAGAATTTTCTGGTTTTCTTGTGATAACATATTCAGTGTTCTTGAGGCGATTCCTTCTCATCGTCCAGCATTTTTCCTCCAGGTTAGACTGATGAAGTCACTGATTGGTGAACCATTTCCAATAAAGATTCCGATGTGGTTCACAAGTATCTTACTATTTTGCAGTGTTCTTGTGGTGACGTTTGCAGTATTTTTGTTATGCTGTCTTCAGAGTTTCATTTGGATATCTTTATTTGAAGACGTTTCACCAAGAAATGGTTATTTCAGTTGTTTTGAAGATGAGGTAATCAGTTGGTCAGTCTTGCAGAACTATATACTGAAGACAGCAGGGACGAGGTGATCAGTCTCTGAGGCTGGAATCCGGTGTTTAGTACCTTAGTTTTGATAAATCTACAGTATAGGTAAGGTAAGGAATTGTCTGGTATGGAACTCGTGGGAATGAGAGGGTACATGGAGATAAAAGAGAGATGAGGAAGAAGACGCAGGGATGGAGGAAAATAAAATGCCAGCTCTACACCCAGAAGTGAGGCACTGACTGGTAGGGCTCTTTAACTGTCAGCATTACTCAGCAACTCCTAACAGGTTAGACATAAGGTTTGTGGACTGGTGGGGCATGGCGGACATACTGATGACAGATAAGATGGCGCCTTGTCAGTCACATTGCATCAGAAAACACAACTTTGGGGAAGTGCTATTGTGTAGGATTACGTCGGGATGGTTGAGGTGGTAGAGAAGGATATATGCAGAAGCTTAGGGATTGTAGGTGGCTGAGATGGTCGTAAAGGCGTCTGACAGACTCGTCTAGGTAGGTAAACTAGTACTCATGGTGTGTCTCAAGGGGCGGTATGAGGTGCGCGGCGCGAGCGAAATTTTTTTTCGAAAAATTATGGAAATTGAGTTATTTGTATAGAAAAATAGCTTAACTCTTTGGCAACACAATGATACAAGAAACAATGTTCTACGACATTTCTACAAGAAATTATTGTCATTTATATCAGGTTGGACAAGTTTTGAAGACTCCTTTGTATCAAGATCCCATGTTGATGCAGTGTCTGACAGATGTGATGAATGGTTTTGAAAA
Organism: Cherax quadricarinatus; assembly: GCF_038502225.1. NCBI lineage: Eukaryota > Metazoa > Arthropoda > Malacostraca > Decapoda > Parastacidae > Cherax > Cherax quadricarinatus. The sequence continues at coordinate 213,394 of NW_027195269.1, forward strand.
CCGAAAAGTTGAAGATTGAGACACTTATGCAACATATGTGAATCTTTATTGAGGAAACGTTTTGCCACACAGTGGCTTCATTAGTCCAATACAAAACAGAAAGGTGTAGGGAGAGGAGGAGTTTGAGGTAATCAGTCCCTCAGCCTGGAGTCGATGTGTTCAGTCCATCAATCTTGTAGAATGTACAGCAAAGGGCCGTAGACGTGGCTTATATACTGTAGTGAGGTGACGTGAAGCAGATGGAGGCGGGGTTATAGTGGTACCATCCACTAGTTGAAGAAGGTCTTTCGTGTGGCGAAACTTTTCCTCAATAAAGATTCCCATATGTTGCATAAGTGTCTCAATCTTCAAACCACCGAAACAAACGGGATTTTCGCAAAAAAAAAAAATCGAGACGGCGGGCCGGCCGTCGTCCCAGGCCAATATCTCGGAAGTAACTTATTCACTTATATCGCTTTACTACGCCTTTATTACTTAAGTGGGATAATATTCACAGAAATTGTAAAATAATGATTGTTCTTAATTTTAATGGTGCACTTAGGGAAATATTCCAAATGTTTTGGGATTTATGTGGTAGCAAAGGGCAGATTTTTTGCAAAAGTCTAAGAACAAACTTTTTTTTTTTTTGTGGAATAAAGATAAGATATTTAGAGGAAAGTGCATCATTAAAAAATCATATTAGCATTGTTCTCTCGAGACCAAGTGCCAAGCAACCTTACGTCGTGCCATACTGGACTATCCTCCTGCCAAAGGGCATTTTCAGTAAATCGTTCTGTTTTCAGTTGTTGTTTGGGATATCTTATTGACAAATATTTACAGTAAATAGTGTAAATACATCGTCTTGTGCACCAACAATGAAAGAAATCTGACGGTAAAAAAAAAAGGAAAAAAATAGTTGTTATACTGCCCCTCAAGTCTGTTAGTTAAGTTGACTGGTTGAACTTCCTCTTGAGAGCTGGGATGTGTAGACTAGCTCATGGTCTAGTACTGTCACTACCATCCACCACCCAGCGTAACGTCCGGTTCTGGATTTGCTGTCTTATAGATTGTACAAGTGACTGAGAGTGACATCTGCTATTGGTCGCTTGGCATTGCTTGGAGTCTACATTGGCTCGAGTACGGTGCTGGTGAAATGTGGTACTGGGATGAGTGTAGTAGTGGTTCTCAGTTTGACAGGAGGAAATTAGGTTTCCTTGTTGTAGTGGAAGTGCATGGCTTTTGAGTCACCAAGGGAGACGCAAGAATTTCTACACTGAAGGCTTAGGGGTGACTGTCTTGCGGGAAGGGGGGATACAAATCTTGTTTTATAACATTATCATCATTATTATTATTAATATTATTATAATTATTATTTATTACTATAATTTTTTTTATTGTGGGATTTGGGGCAAAGGAATTTTTTTTGAGTGGATGGATACATGGGGACTGATGTCGTCCCAAAGGCCCCACTTGGTGCCACTCCAGCTCTTGACATGTTGAAATTTGTTATGATGCTCCACTGCACTTCCCAAGTTCGAGTGCTGATCTCTTGTTGCATTCTGAGTGTGAGGAGATGGATGTTTCGGTGTGTGACTAGTTGTGTGATTTCGTCTGCATATATAATGGTGAGAATAAAAACTTAAAAGTGAAGCACATAAAATATTATTGAACAGGAGTGGAAAATGCAACCAAAAAGTCCTCATCGTAGTTTTTAAAATTTGGCTAAATCTTAGAACTGAGGATGATAGGCTGTGGACAGTGAGAATTGCGAGCTATATTCAGGACCTGAGACCTGAATTTCTCAGGAACTACCAGTCTATCTAATTTTGAGCTCCCCCTTACCTCTATACCAGAGTTGTTTGCTTTTAATTTTATATTTAACCGGATATTCTGAATGCGATTCACCAATGGCAGCCTTAAAAGTGAAGGTTATGGAAGGATCCCTAAATTGCTCTTCCCGAAAGGACAGTCCTTCGGGCATGGAAACAGAGATGTCTGGCAATTCGGTGATCATGGAATAGGAAGGCTTGATCAGGGAATTTTCACTAGACTTAGGACGTCCTGGCCAGTTTTCTTTGTAAAATAATTTGCAGAGTCCTAGATCTAAATCCTCCAAGGACAGGTCAGCATTCTTAACAGACACCTCTTGGGACATTTCCCAAGTTATGTCCAACACTGGAGAAAAAACCTCAGTAGTTACTGTGGGTTCTGGGCAATTTGTTGAATTTAAAATATTACTGCCAAGCAATAATACAGCATCTTTCATGGGGAATCCCTCAGAAACACCTGCAGTTAAATATCCCGTATGATTTACTGTCCACAAAATTTTTATGTAAAGGGACAGAGGCTACAGCTCCACCAATAGGAATTTCATTCTCGTTAAGGGAGATGTGGCACATACTATAAATCTGTGCCATGCAAACATCTATGCCTTGCTGGTTTGTTTGAGAAAGTATTGTATTAATTTTCCCCATAGGTTGGGGCCTATTTAACTTACCACTAGCCACTAGGTTAACTAACTTGAGGCAATTAGGCTTTATATAACCAGTTTTGAGGCAGTGAAATCTATAAGTTCAGGTTTTTCTTTTACTCCCTGTTGACTGTGTAGCTGACGCTGTTCACTATACTGACTTTGTGACCGAAGTCTTTGTTCGCCATGCTGTGTGTCTGACGTCGTTGTTCACCATATTGGCTGACGTCGTTGTTCGCCTCCAGCCTCCCACTTTATTTTTCTGTCAGGGATCCGTCCACGACTATCTCCATCCATACCAGACTGTTAGGAAGAAAGATTACAGACTGCTTAAACAAGGAGCTGTTGTCCTCAAGTGTATCAGCAAGCCTCGCTGCCTCTAATGGAGCTGCCAATGAATGGTCTTCCAACAGCATCTGAACCTCTAGTCCAACAGACCCAAGCAAATTATCGAGCAGGATCATTCGCACTAATTCACTAAAATTAGGAACACCACTGGTCTTGTCCTACTTGTGGAATTTTTAGACTGCTCACAAACAAAGTCTACATGAGGCTGACCCAGCTGATGCTTGCACAGTTTAAATTCTCTCCTATACTTGGTGGGAATACATTGATATGACCCAAAAAACACTTGTTTTGACAACGTTGTAATTAACGAACTTCTCATTATTCAAACCAGCTGTGAACTCCTGCGTTATGCTGTACAGCACTATATGTACAAGTGCTTCCCAATGCTCCACCTTAATGAACGAGCCTGATTTTTGAAAGCCTCGAAAAATTGTTCAGCCTCATAATCTAAAAAAAGGAGTACTAGCGGCACTGCTAGTCAAACTCCTCCTCCTTGGCAAATGAGCATTGCTTCCTGGTCGACTCAAGGTTGAGTTTGGCCAACTCGTTCGCTGTTGAAGCTGACTCGCCTTGAGACAAACCGGATTCACCAACTGTTTCCCGGAATTGCTGATCTGGTTGCCCCAGTGTTATCCCTCTCACATTACAAAAGAACCAAAGTGAAGATCGGCAATTAATAGCCCCTGTAGCAGCAGAAACCTCAATTCGGTACTCTATGATACTGGCTTAAACCTTTAATTTATTGCAAATGCTTTCACAAAGCTGTGCAACAATAAGAATTCATTGATATTCTATACCACGGACAGGGCCGTGGGGGGCACTGACCCCCGGAACCCTTTCCAGATATACTCCAAGTATGGAAGAAGTAATTCGCCAGCAGCATTGTAGAGATAATCTGGGCAAATCCAGTAGAGTATACTCAGACACCAGTCGCCTAACACATGTTGGTAGCATAACCCATTATAACAAAACGCTGTTTCCGATACACGTAACATCAAGCAATAGCACAGTACAATGTGCAGGATACACACACATTAGCACAACTGACACGCAATGCCGACAGCGATACTAAGGACAATATGAATGATACTAAGATCAGCTCCTGGACAAGCTCCCATATTATGAGCACAGGGGTAGAATGGCCTGTACACCTTGTCATAATGGGATAAATAGTGGAACAAGCAAAAGACAGCAGAAGTTATTTAACTTGCATTTCCTTCACCAAATAAGAAATCTTATATTTACAATATGTACACAACTGACAATATGTACAACAATGTGAGAGCAAGTGTACAACACGGTGATCAAAGGAGGCAAAAGCAAGAGAGCTGGACAAAACACCATGATCAACCAGCATCCTAGACAAGTCTGCCAAACCTCGTGTTACAAGTGAACCACATTGTTTCACAGCTCTGGCGACCTTGTCTGTGATTCGCCGATGAACTGAGATACTAATATAACCATGGGGTCCATATTGATCGTTAAATCCTTAGCACCTGGTTCGCTGGTTGGGAGGCAGCCTATATGGGAGTGTGACATACTCCGAATAAATTGTAACACTCATAGCATGCCACAGAAATAATGATAAATAATAATAATAATAATAACACTAACAATAATGAATTATTTATGTGTCCATATGATATGCAATCGGTGGGCAGATGACATGGTGAAGGATAGCAAGACAACGGCGTCGTATGGACGAGGGAAGGTATCAGAAGTGTAAATTTGTACTCAGGCACAGGGAGTCTTGGCTGAGCAAGTACATGTATATGTGGTACGCATATTTACCTGGTGATTCCCACTGGAGGCTTGTCTTAGATGGCCCTCAGTAATCATTGGTTACAGAGAATAAATTGCAAAAAGCGCAGCTGTACCAGTGGGGTACACATCTGCTTTGTAAGAAGTGGTGTCGTCGTGAGATGCTGCAGTAATATTAGAGAGCCGATGCCCTTCGCTAGATGATGTGCAGAACTTTAGGTCTTGTGGGGGCTCCGAGGGCGTCACTTTACAGCGCCTGAAGGTTTTTGTACCAATGGTATTTTCAAGCCTACAAGGTGGGTGCAGCGGCTCAGAGGGTTCAACTTCAATGGTCGGTCATGTCTAGGCATTTCTAGTCCGCTGCTCACTTCCTGAAGTACTAGAAGAGAGCAATATCCCATGGCAATGGTCTGTGGTTAATGGCCTTTTCCCGGCGGGGATGACAAGGTAACTCAGCAGGGGGTGCCATGCATGTCCTCTACATGAGAGTTGCAGTGCCAGTGACAATTGCAACACCTGGATATCTTTATTCGAAGACGTTTTGCCAACCAGTGGATTTAATATTTTACTGAAGCTTAGGGATTTATTACCCCATCTATTATCTTTGCACATCATGTCTGTGCAGAGTTGTTCAAGCCACTGGGTGGCGAATATCTTTAAATAAAGTTATCAAAGTGTTGTACACCATTGTTTTATTGACACGCCTGTAGTGTTATTATGGTTACGTCTGTAGTGTTCTTGAGGTGATGTCTGCAGCGTCCTTGTGGTGACGTCTGAAGTGTTCTTGTGGTGACGTCTGCAGCGTCCTTGTCGTGACGTCTGTAGTGTTCTTGTGGTGACGTCTGCAGCATCCTTGTGGTGACATCTGCAGTGTTATTATGGTTACGTCTGCAGCGTCCTTGTGGTGACATCTGCAGTGTTATTATGGTTACGTCTGCAGCGTCCTTGTGGTGACGTATTTGGTGTCGTTGTTGTGACGTTTCCAGTGTTCTTGTGGTGAGGGCTACAGTGTCCTTATGGTGATGTCTGCAGTGTTCTTGTGGTGACATCATCAGTGTTCTTGTGGTAAAAACTGCAGTGTTCTTGTGGTGATATCTGCAATGTTCTTGTGGTAAAGTCTGCAGCGTTATTGTGGTAAAGTCTACAGTGTTACTGTAGTAAAGTCTACAGTGCTATTGTGGTAAAGACTACAGTGTTATTGATGTAAAGTCTACAGTGTTATTGTGTGCAAGAAAGGTATAGAATACCGACAAGATGGAAGTTAAGACACATGTGCAAAATCTGGTTAGCTTTATTGTAGACGTTTTGCCATCCAGTGGCTTTATCAATACAGATTCTAGGACATAATTAGAAGACAGGACATCTACAAGACCTTCTTCACCACCCTCGTCTGCTATACGTCTCTATTCACTGACGCCTATATAAACGCCAGTCTCCTTGCCTTTGCTCCAGAATCTCTACCACCACGGTGCTCTCCACACCAACTCCAAGACTGTGGGACTGATCGAAATCTTATCTTAACTAAGAGGGAACACTAATTAAATAATTAACTGAAGAAACAATATTTCTAAGCAGTCAAGTATACAGAGTTCAATAAGGTGGTCTAGAATTCTGGTTGATTCAGGATATGATGAGTACTCGCATTCCTGATACAACCACACCAGGCGATCAGGTAACATGCACCATTCCTGACCTCACTATGCTGATACAACCACACCAGGTGATCAGGTAACATGCACCATTCCTGACCTCGCTATGCTGGTACAACCACACCAGGCGATCAGGTAACATTCACCACTCCTGACCTCGCTATGCTGATACAACCACACCAGGTGATCAGGTAACATTCACCACTCCTGACCTCGCTATGCTGGTACAACCACATCAGGTGATCAGGTAACATTCACCACTCCTGACCTCGCTATGCTGGTACAACCACACCAGGCGATCAGGTAACATTCACCACTCCTGACCTCGCTATGCTGGTACAACCACACCAGGCGATCAGGTAACATTCACCACTCCTGACCTCGCTATGCTGATACAACCACACCAGGCGATCAGGTAACATTCACCACTCCTGACCTCATTATGCTGATACAACCACACCAGGCGATCAGGTAACATTCACCACTCCTGACCTCATTATGCTGATACAACCACATCAGGTGATCAGGTAACATGCACCATTCATGACCTTGTTCTGCCCTAAAGATAAAAGGCCCAATCCACCTTGCTGTACATTAGACATCACTTCCTCCCTCCTTAACCACGACCTTAGTGGATACACCTCCACCACACTCCACACTTTGTTATAAACAAGGGTGTTCATGACCACTGCCCTCTGCTGCCAGGTAACATCTCCGGCCCTTAAACCCCTGAGCCTACACAAAGCCTTGCCAACAAACATCTCTGAATTCACCCTTCGTGCCTCCTGCACATCTGCCATGTATACAACATCACAGATCCCAAGTATATCAACAACAGACCACCCACACCCCTCGCCCAACCCCCAACCCCCACCCAAGTGCCTACCTCCAGCAACTTCGATATAGCATTGTTAGCATGCATTCCTGTCACTGCCCCAAAAAACTCAAGCACCCATCCCACGTTTTGCAAACCCTCCTCCCCTTCCACCAAAACCATAGTGTCATCCACAAAGCCCACTATGTCTGCGTTACAGTCACTCCCCTCATCCTTATTCCCCATTCCACCATCCACAAGCCCATAAAAGGGATTCTGCAAACATGCAAAAAAGAATTTGAGACAGGGGACATCCTTGTCTCAAACCCCTCTCCATCTGTACCGGCAAACCCAACCTGCTGTTCACCTGGACCCAAACCATGGTCGAGGAATACATTGTCAACCCACCTCACAACCTCCCCACCCAAACTCCTGTCTCAACAAAATGACTCTCAACATCTCCCTATCTACACAGTCATATGCATTACCCCAATCAAGTCCCAAGATGCCCCTCCCCTTGACGGTCCTCCAAAAAATCCCTGATTCGTCCAGGTATTCCAAATTGACCCCAATGTATAACCAACCCAATTATCTTCATCCTATTACTTAAGACTTTCGCAAAAATTTTATAATCCGAACACATAAGAGAAATTGCCCGGTATGCACTCAGAGCCTTCATCCCCCATTTTGGCACCAACACAACTACTCCCATACTTTGCGACCCTTCATCCCCCATTTTGGCACAAACTCAACTACTCCCATACTTTGCGACATACCTAACACCCCTTCAGTCTTCATACAGTTTAACACCTCCACTGGACAATGCTTGAGACAATTCCAGTGCACCAAATAAAAATCGTTAGATATTCCATCAATCCCAGGTGCCTTTCCTCTATTCATCCCTTGCACAGCCTCCTCCACCTCCTCCTTACTAATCCATCCCACTAGCTCCACACGCTCCATCTCACTTAAAACATTCTGAATCTCCCCACCCAACACTTCCCCTCCTGGACCCCTCCCACTCCCTACTGCAATTTCTCCTGAAACCAATGGTCTGCATAGTTGCTCATGCTTTCCATCGTGCAGAGCACCTGTCCCCTGTGATATCCTCCCACACCTGCACACACCTCCAATTGCAATAGTGTGGTTACCTGCTGCCATACCCTAAACTTATGCAAAACACAACCCGAGGGCCTGTCACCCCAAAGCACCTCCTCGAAACTCCCCCCCTAACAAGAACAGCATCAAAACACTCATTTTGGATGTCAGCAAGCCAACCCCTGAGTTCCGCAATGTCCCTGTACCTACAACCCCCTCCCCTCTCGTAGCAATCATTCAGCTGACCCTCCAGGTATTTTTGCAACCCAAACCTCCACCGCGCCTCCTCTCTTTCCCTAGACTTACAATAAACCATAATCCCTGGCTTAGCTCTCGACTCCCACCATTCCAACATGCCGTGCCTTGATCCTATGCCTCCCAATCACTAAAAAACGGCCCCTCTCCCTCCCAAGTAAGCAGCCTCACATTCGATTTCCAATAACCTGGGTAAAATCTAACCATACCATTCCACTCCAGGTCCACCATGACCGCCCAATGGTCCAAAAACCCAACATCAATTGACTGTACCCGCTCTACTCTAATCCCCTGAGTCACATATATTCTATCTAATCTCACAGCATAACCCCTTCTAACAAATGTGTGCTCCACCCTCCACTCCTCACTTCCCACCACATCGAAGACCCTCGCATCCCTCAGCACATTCCATAACACTTCAAGTACATAACCCGCCCCTCATGGCTCCACATCCTTATTGTGAATAACACAATTCCAATCTCCTCCCAGAACTGTGATCATGGGCAAACCTCATAAATAGTATAACAAAATTTCCTTCACAAAATCCACCGTGACTCTGTTATGAATGTCCGCCGGCATATAAACGCCCATAAAACAAGCCAACACCTCCCCCCAGACCCCATCCACCCTCACCATCTCCCCTCACCCCCTCCTCCCAGGCCATGACACGAAAGAGGCTGGACTCCTTCACTGCCACCACCACCCCATTCTTGAGCCTCACTGAACTACCTACAAACATCTGATAACCCTTCAACCTTAGCTCATATCCAAACCTATAATTATGCTCCTGAATAAAATACACATCCACATTGAAACGCCTTAAAACACACTCCACCCATGCATGCTTTACCTCCACCCGAACGCCATTAACATTAATAGTTACACACTTGAATGCTTCAAAAAGGGGGGCTTTCCCCTGTGCCTCTGGGTCTTACCTGGTCCACCTTTTACATTACTTGGTCCTTCTCTTGCACTCGTCCCCCCCTGACCCTTCTCCCTCCCACGTGCACGACTACCTTGTGGCACATTTAAACCAATAACTCCATGTTTGGGTGGCGCCATTACATCCGCCCATGTTTCCTTCCCGGTGCGTTGCCCAGGAGTCAATACATCATCCATGTCAGATGTTCCAGAAGTCCGTTTACGAGAACATCCATCCACGTGCATAACATCACTAAACAAATCCTCCTGGTGCATGTCTACAACCACCTCATGCACCTGTACATCCTTACTCAAAACTTGACCCTCCCAGTAAGTCTTGTAAGACTTCCGCAAACAACCAGTCTTGTGTCATCTCAGACGCTACCATGGACTCCACAGGAGGCATAGGCAACTCCGCAGACACCGTTGGGAGGGTTATACGCACAGTAGACTCCATCTCCTCGCGACCTACCTCAGCATTCCAAAGCGTAGCACCCTGGACGTCTGAGGAACCATGTTCAGGCTCAAGGGGCCGCAGTGGCAGCACCACTTGAGATGACACCTTATTGTGTATTATCTGCCACTGATGACAGTGGGCTGCCATATGATCAAAAGCATTGCATAAATGGCACGATCGACGTTGACTAGCATAATGAACATACACTTGGGTCCGGTAACTGTCTAAATAGAAGTAAGACGGTATAGGCTGTTGTAGCGTCATTTTAAGGGTGAAAGAGCCTTCAGGAAGCCCCTCATAAGGTCCATCTCTCCACATACTCATCGTATCAGCATGAACAGTCCCATACTTGTTAAAAACAGTCAGGAAATCATACTCTGTTGCTTCGAAGGGAACATCCTCACGTTCACCCATGTAATATATTTAGACACGTCACGAAGACACACCTCAACAGCAGAACTGACAGACATGTGCCTGTCTTGAAAAGTGTCAACGATCTTGGAGTAAAAGCCGGCACTGTTAAACTTGATGAATATCCTCGATATTCCATTCAATGACACGCCGTACAGTTCTTCATTTGCTACACCCAGTCTCGGCTGAGTGGTTGAGGGGAGTAGACGTGTGCTGGGGATCTGGACCTACTAATTCGCAGGCCTACCCATTTCTCCCGACTGATAAGTCATCATTAAAACTCCTACTGTTGGAAGACAGCTTCAGTGTTGTGAGAACTCTTATGTGCGAGTTGTGACTAGGGATATACCTAGTGAAACACTGGAAATAGTTTTCCTTTTGAAAAGGCCCTCACAGGCCTCTGCTTCCCCTCTGCCTTTCATTTGACCTCAGCCTTTCGCCTCTATCAACATACAGTGTAGAGGCGAATTTTGCTAGTCCACTGCTACTCGTGCCTCTGAAAATGCTCACAACTCATCCCTTTACCAACCTGAGGAATAACGACGAGTGTGCAGTCCTACGTGAGTTGGTAACCCAGGTGTCCACACACTGAAAATTCGTCTTTCATTCCAAGACACGTGTGCTAGAAGTTCTGCAAGTTTGGAGTGAGTAACTATTTGTACGAGTATTGCAGTGTTTGGTAACTCTTGAGAAGTCTGCCTCAGTCAGTGACCTTGAGCGAGGCACTGCATCACCTGCCTGAGACTTTCGCCCATATTGACTATGTGAAGAAAGGCGAATGTGCGTGCTCAGTTACCCCTGCTGTTCTCCTGTATCCCCAACTCTCCGCCTTTAAACTCAGCCGTTCGCCTCTATCAACGTGCAGTGTAGAGGTGTATTTTGCTGCTCCGCTGGTACTCGAATATGTGAGTTCCGCAAGTGCTGCAGATTTGTTGTAACTATTTGCACGAGTGGATTACACTGACTTAGGACATTGTGCTACCATCAGTACCTACGTAGGCTTAAAATGAGTGAGGAATGTCTGGCCTGCTGGGTGACCTTGAAAATGGCACTATAAGACCCGCATGCCACTTACACCCATACTGCGTGTGTCTAGTGAGGTGAATGTCCCTTCCTCGACTTTCCTATTCACCGGTATCCCTTAACTAGTCGCCATTATCTACATATGGGATAAGGGCGAGTTTAGCTGATCCAGGCTAAACAGCGCTCCAAGCCAGCCAGTGAAGGCCAAGTTACACTGCAGCTACATCTGTTCTGAGTCCCAGAATGCCTTTGTGAACGTTCTACAGTGTTCCGGCCGTACCTTCGGTGTTGTGAGAATTAGTTCTTAGGTAGTGAAAATTTGTCTGTCATTCCAAGACACGTGTGCTAGATGTGTTAAGTGCTGCGGGTTTGGAGTAATTAACAAGTAGTACAGTGTTGGTAACTCTCGAGACGACTGTGGGCCCAGTGAATGACCTTGAAAATCGCACTGCGACCCGCAGGCCACTACACCCATATTGCCTGTGTCTAGCGAGGTGAATATCCCTTCCTTGTCCCTTCTCTCTTATGGAATAAAGGCGGTTTCGCTGACCCAAAAGTAACAGACTAACTCTTCCACCTCAAGCAGCTGAACTAGAAGTGACCTATGGATGTGAACGAAGTAAATGATGGTGAAGGCGAATTCGTACGTTTTAGAAGTAAGGGAGCTTTGAAAAAAGAAAGAGGATTTCAAAGGAGGCTTGCTGCAAGAAACAACGAGAGCAACAACAACCATCGCAGAACGGTTAGGCTTGATTTCCCTGCTAACACTGAGATTGAGGTCAAGTTTAGATGGTTTTACGAAGCTTCATTAGACAACCCAGAGGAAAACCTTCGGATTCGCTTTCGTCATGACGAGGATAATTACGTTTTTGTTACTAACGACCCAACATTCATAGAAAAACTTCTTACTCATAAATATGCTAACATCCAACTCCAAGCTGCCCCACCAAGATCACCTAAAGTGCTTATTGTTATCCACAATGTCAATAAGTACATGGATCCTAAATTCCTGTTGTCAGATCAAGTTGCAAACCCTCGTCGACTTCCAAATGATCTGATATTGGCTGAGTGGATTGGCCAAGGGACTCCACCATCATATATCTACTCTCGTGCAGCGCTTAACAGGAGTTACAAAATAGCTTTGTACAAACCACCTCACCGTAGATGCTACAAGTGTCAGCGCTGGGGTCACATTGCTTGGAAATGCCCATCTAAGTCACACTGGTGTGCAGTGTGTGCCAAGGCCCATCCTTCTCACCAGTGCTATGATATGATCAAGAAACACCAGACCGTTGCATTACAATGTATCAATTGTGATACTCCAGGAGTCACAGCTGCTCATGCTGACTGCAGAGCGAAAGCTGCTCACATCGCCAGCCGCAGGGCTCCCGCCTCACCCATCACCCCCCATGATGAGGCAGTAGGCCTACCAGATACTTCATGTCTGAATACTGACCCATGCCTGATTTCAGACAATATGGTTGAGCGAGTCACTCTGGGAGTACATCAACAGAGCACGATCACGTCTGCTATCAACACTAGTAATGCTGCTGGTGTTGACACCACCTGTCTGGCTGAGTCAGCTGTCAGTCAGCCACCTGGCTCAGCTGACCGGGACTTCATACCTCCAGATGAAGCTAGTCTTGCTGGGGTGGTACACAACATGCAACTGCGCATAACAGTACTGGAGAAGCAACAATGGTGTTTGAAACAACAACTTGAGCACCACGAGGAAAAACTTACAGAGGTTGCAAATGAGTACATCAACCCACAGATAGTCAGCCATTATGAAAATGAGTGTGGTGATGATGAACAAACTGATGATTATAGTGGTGTTAATAATTACAAAAATGATGAATCTGATAGTGGTGTTTACAATCACAGTGAAGATGATAAGGGCAGTGAAGACCATCATGATAGTCAACCTGATGAGTGTAATGTATTGATAGATACTGAGTGTGGAGATGACCCGGTTGTTGATAATGGTGTATGTATCACTGGTCATAATGATGAGGGAAGTGATACATGTGATGATAGTGATGAGTGTAATAAAAGCGGAGAGGTGAGTGCTAGGGATAGTGTCACGATCCATACATTCACAGACAAAGAGCGCTGTGCCCTCTGTGTACAAAGACTCCCAAGAGGTCTCACTAATGGAAGTGCACTTAGGAGACTCATGGATAAGGATAATACTGATGATATTGATATTGATTATGTCTGTTTGTTATTTAGTAAGTTTTTTCATTTTGCTGAGAAATTGAAATCTATCCCTGGACTTTTATAATGGAACCAAACTCGTATAAACTATCCATTTTAAGTTGGAATATTGCGTCACTTAGAAAAAGATTTTCTGACCTGCATCATAAAGTAACCACTGAATCCATTGATATTGTGTGTCTACAAGAGTGCAGAGTCCCTGAAAAATCCCAACCCCCTAAATTGCCATCATTTGTTGCATATAATCTCAAATCTACTAATTCTTGTGTTCTATATATTAAAAAATCACTTCCCCATCAACTTCTTGCACATAAGAAAACAGAGGGGCTACAGTATCACGGTGTTAGGATTTATATTGGGAACTCTGCTCTCAACATATTTAACTTGTACGCTCCTGCTGATAAGTTTAATTACTTGGAGCTCCCAACTTGTGCTCAGTCTGAACCTACTCTCATTATTGGTGATTATAATGCAAGACACAAAAGCATTGGAAACTCTCAGTTTGGTAATCGTAATGGCAATCAACTGTTGTCACTCTTAAACAGTCATGATAATGTGCAAATTGTAGGTGACCTTGAACCCACACATATCTATGGAGGTGTCCTTGATCTGTGTCTTGGCTTCAACATTACTTCTGCCAGCTGTGAGTCTTCCATTGTAACAGATATAGCGTCTGATCATTTCCCAAGGCTAACCTCTCTAGATATTGGTAATACTATCCTCCCTGGTGGGATATTCAAACGGAAACGTCTTAATGTTTCCCCTGATCAACATGATGACTTTGTTGCACATGTGACTGACTGGTATAATTCCTATGAGTGTACCTCTGTCGAGACTTTTAACAATGACCTTGTGAGCAGTATTCAGAACTTCTTAGAGCCGCCTCTGAAACCTCCTACTACTCTAAATCCAAATGACTTCCATAATAATCATAAGTCTTATAAAAACCATACCTATTACAATGATTCTAAACTTCGAACATTGAAACGTACTGCTCGCAGACTAGGCCTAGCCTATAGAAACCATCGTACCCCTGAAATGCTGAGCCTCTTCCAAACTGCCCTTGCTGCTGCCAGAGAGCGTATGACAGAGCTGCGGCAAACAGACTGGGAACAATTTGTCAATGGTCTCAATGCTCACACCCCACTTAGCCGGGCATGGAGGGACATAAATAGAATTAAGGGTAACAGAACTGGGCAGATCGCGCACCCTCATCCCTTGCATAGGGCGAATGAGTTAGTCAGTGCTTGGGCTGCTACATCTAGCTATGACAGTCTTCCCAGTACCACACAGGCGAAATTAATGGACAAATATGATGCAAGGGAGAGACTTGTTTGCTTTATGCTCAGCAAGGCAGATGACTGCAACATTCCTTTCACTAATTATGAACTTGATGCAGCACTAACTAAGGGCAACTCCACGTCGCCTGGTGAGGATGGTATTACTTACAACATACTCAGATTGCTGTGTCGAGTACCAGGTAATCCTTTACTTGAATTATATAACATGAGTTATGTCACTGGGGAGCTCCCTAAATCATGGACCAATAGCCTCATTATTCCCATTCCGAAGCCCAATCAACAAAACTCATTTCGCCCAATATCCCTTACTAGCTGCTTGTGTAAAACATTCGAAAGGATGATTCTTAATCGTCTTATGCACAGAATTAAGCAATTCTTGTCTCCCCGGTTGCATGGCTTCATGCATGGAAGGAGTGTGCATCATTGCATTACCACCTTTCTCACTCTGCACACTGACAGCTGACATACACTACCTTCCTTGACCTTAAATCCGCTTTTGATGTAGCCAACCGACATGTAATCATTAGTGAACTTGCCAGAATGGATGTTGGAGGATGGCTTCTCCGCTGGATTAAAGGTTACCTGTCCAACAGAAAGTCGTCTGTGTTGTTCCAGGGACATAGAAGTGTAACTAAAGATTTTGAATTAGGAACCCCACAGGGAGGTGTGCTTAGTCCCACCCTTTTCAACATTTTGATTAATGCCTTACTTAATGCCATGCCTAGCCAGCCCCATCATTATATGGTTAGTTTTGCTGATGACATAATGATTCACACCACCGGATTCTCCAACACCCAAAACATTCTTAATCATGTACTAGCCTCGTGTCAGGACCTGGGGTTAATAATCTCAGGGGATAAAACAAAGATACTCAACAGACGTCCTCCTCGGCAGAGAGGCACAGTTCGTCAGATCCAGTTGCATGATGGGTCTCTTCTAGAATATGTAAGCAGATACAGGTATCTAGGCTTTGAGGTTCCACTACTTGGACCTGTTGTAACGAGACTTTGTCGCCAATACAAAGAAAGGCTGAGAGCACTTAGAGTTGTGGCTGGGTTTCACCCCAGGTATGGTGCTAATGTTAAAATTGTGAAAATGATGTATCTTGCTTATATTAGATCATTGGTTGATTATGCGGCGCCACTACTTGCACTCGTGTCTGACTGGAAGCTTGGAGGGCTGGAAAAACTGCAAAACGAAGCAATGAGGATCATCCTAGGATGCCCTCGTACTGCCAAAATTTTAAATATGCGGAAAGAACTTAATATTCCAAGCATTAGAGATCGTGTTACTGAAAGAAATATCCTTATTGGGGTCAATATGCTTAGGCTAGCCCATTCAAACCCCTGCACAGAAGCCCTCCAAACTTTCCTCAGCACTGGTGAACATCCTTCCAGATGGATCGAAAAAACTGGAACCGACCTCCGCATGAACCAGCTACATGATCTATATCAAGTTAGACAACAGAGACATTTCCCTGCTCCATGGGATATTACCCCATTCCAAACTACCATTCCTCCATTTCCCCCCAAAACTCTTCTTAAATCACAACCAAAGCTTCGTCTTGAAGCCAAACATGATGCCTTAAGCTGTATTGATAACTTAGTCACACAGAACAATCTTTCACAAATTATTTACGTTGATGGTTCTGTTCACCAGTCCACTGGTGCAGCTGGTAGTGCTGCTGTTGTCACACAGAGTGATGGCTCTCATAAAGAAATTGGAGCACGCATCAATAACTGGGCCTCTACCCTTCAAACAGAACTGTTTGCCATACTCCTTGCACTCAAATGTGTCCATGTATCTAAGGTTGACACTTTAATTGTAACTGATTCTCTGTCATCCATAAATGCTCTCAACTCATTAAGTATAAATTGTGGCATGCTTGTGTCAGAAGCCAGACACAGGTATGGTAAGATTGTGGACAGTGGAGTCAGAGTGCACATGCTGTGGATTCCATCTCACATTGGTCTTCAGATGCATGATAGAACTGATAAATTGGCTAAGCTGTATGCTTTCAAAGAGGGGGTAGATTACAATCTTGGGTTGTCAGTTAGCAGTTTGAGAACAATAATACGAAAAGAACTTCAAATGAACTTTATTGACTTAAGACTTAGGGAGATTGACACAAGTCAGTCCATCTATCATCATTCCATCATGCAGGAGGAGCCACATGTCTATGGTGCATCCAACAAGATAAGCAGACTCTTGGATGTCACTACTGCCCGGCTCCGGCTGGGTTACAAGTATCTTTGGCAGGTTAAATCACCACCACCAGATGTAGACCAAACGAAATGTAAACTTTGCCAGATGGACTATTGTCACACCTTGCGTCATTATGTACTGGAGTGTGATCAAATTAATGAATTTAGAAACAACTCACTCAGAAATGTTCAAGAAATGGCAAAGTATTTTATCCACAGTGGTATATTACAGACCATTCTGGAGAAATACCCTGACTTTGCTAGCTGTAAATAATGCATTACCATGTGTGTGTGTGTGTGTACTCACCTATTTGTACTCACCTATTTGTGGTTGCAGGGGTCGAGTCCTAGCTCCTGGCCCCGCCTCTTCACCGGTTGCTACTAGACCCTCTCTCTCCCCGCTCCATGAGCTTTATCAAACCTCGTCTTAAAACTGTGTATGGTTCCTGCCTCCACTACGTCATTTTCTAGGCTATTCCACTGCCTTACAACTCTATGACTGAAGAAATACTTCCTACTATCTCTCTGACTCATTTGTGTCTTCAACTTCCAATTGTGGCCTCTTGTTTCTGTGTCCCCTCCCTGGAACATCCTGTCCTTGTCCACCTTGTCTATTCCACGCAGTATTTTATATGTCGTTATCATGTCTCCCCTGACCCTCCTGTCCTCCAGTGTCGTCAGGCCGATTTCCCTTAATCTTTCTTCATAGGACATTCCCCTTAGCTCTGGAACTAACCTTGTTGCAAACCTTTGTACTTTCTCTAGTTTCTTGACGTGCTTTATCAAGTGCGGGTTCCAAACAGGT
The DNA here is from genome assembly GCF_038502225.1 of Cherax quadricarinatus. Classification (NCBI taxonomy): domain Eukaryota; kingdom Metazoa; phylum Arthropoda; class Malacostraca; order Decapoda; family Parastacidae; genus Cherax; species Cherax quadricarinatus. Next base: position 231,107 of record NW_027195269.1, read on the forward strand.
GCTGCATACTCCAGTATGGGCCTGACATACACGGTGTACAGTGTCTTGAATGATTCCTTACTAAGGTATCGGAATGCTGTTCTCAGGTTTGCCAGGCGCCCATATGCTGCAGCAGTTATCTGATTGATGTGTGCTTCCGGAGACATGCTCGGTGTTATACTCACCCCAAGATCTTTCTCCTTGAGTGAGGTTTGCAGTCTTTGGCCACCTAGCCTATACTCTGTCTGTGGTCTTCTGTGCCCTTCCCCTATCTTCATGACTTTGCATTTGGCAGGATTAAATTCGAGAAGCCATTTGCTGGACCAGGTGTCCAGTCTGTCCAGGTCTCTTTGAAGTCCTGCCTGGTCCTCATCAGATTTAATTCTCCTCATTAACTTCACATCATCTGCAAACAGGGACACTTCTGAGTCTAACCCTTCCGTCATGTCGTTCACATATACCAAAAATAGCACTGGTCCTAGGACCGACCCCTGTGGGACCCCGCTCGTCACAGGTGCCCACTGTGATACATCATTACGTACCATGACTCGTTGTTGCCTCCCTGTCAGGTATTCTCTGATCCATTGCAGTGCCCTTCCTGTTATATGCGCCTGATGCTCTAGCTTCTGCACTAATCTCTTGTGAGGAACTGTGTCAAAGGCCTTCTTGCAGTCCAAGAAGATGCAATCAACCCACCCCTCTCTCTCTTGTCTTACTTCTGTTATTTTATCATAAAACTCCAGAAGGTTTGTGACACAGGATTTGCCTTCCGTGAATCCGTGCTGGTTGGCATTTATACTCCTGTTCCGTTCCAGGTGCTCCACCACTCTCCTCCTGATAATCTTCTCCATAATTTTGCATACTATACACGTCAATGACACAGGTCTATAGTTTAGTGCCTCTTTTCTGTCTCCTTTTTTGAAAATGGGAACTACATTTGCTGTCTTCCATACCTCAGGTAGTTGCCCAGTTTCCAGGGATGTGTTGAAGATTGTGGTAAGTGGTACGCACAACATATCTGCTCCCTCTCTAAGGACCCATGGAGAGATGTTGTCCGGTCCCATTGCCTTTGAGGTATCGATGTCCCTTAGCAGTTTCTTCACCTCCTCCTCATCTGTATGTATGTCGTCCAACACTTGTTGGTGTATTCCTTGTTGGTGTCCCCATCTGGTCTGTCCCCCCAGAGTCCTTCCTGTCTCTACTGTAAATACTTCCTTAAATCTCGTGTTGAGCTCCTCACATACCTCTTGATCGTTTCTTGTGAGTTCCCCACCTTCTTTCCTCAGCCTTATCACCTGGTCCTTGACTGTTGTCTTCTTCCTAATGTGGCTATACAGCAGTTTCGGGTCAGATTTGACTTTCGATGCTATGTCGTTTTCATACTGTCGCTGGGCCTCCCTCCTTATCTGCGCATACTCGTTTCTGGCTCTTCTACTAATCTCCTTGTTTTCCTGGGTCCTATGCCTCCTGTACCTTTTCCATTCTCTGTTGCACTTAGTTTTTGCCTCCCTACACCTTCGGGTAAACCAAGGACTCGTTCTTGGTCTTCCTATTATTTCTGTTTCCCTTGGGAACAAAACTTTCCTCTGCCTCCTTGCACTTTGTTGCCACATATTCCATCATCTCGTTTACTGATTTTCCTACCATTTCTCTGTCCCACTGAACCTCCTGCAGGAAGTTTCTCATACCTGTGTAGTCCCCCCTTTTATAGTTTGGCCTGTCCCCTTCAGTTCCTGTTACCTTCTCCACTTGTAACTCTACTATATAGTCAAAACTCAGAACCACATGATCGCTAGCTCCAAGGGGCCTCTCGTAAGTGATGTCCTCGATGTCTGAACTGCTCAGGGTGAACACAAGATCCAGTCTTGCTGGCTCATCCTCCCCTCTCTCTCTGGTTGTGTCCCTGACATGTTGATGCATGAGGTTTTCAAGTACCACATCCATCATCTTGGCTCTCCATGTTTCGGGACCCCCATGTGGCTCCAGGTTTTCCCAGTCGATCTCCCTGTGGTTGAAATCGCCCATTACCAGTAACTTTGCTCTGCTCGAGTGAGCTCTTCTTGCCACCTCAGCCAGTGTGTCCACCATCACCCTGTTGTTTTCTTCGTACTCCTCTCTTGGCCTCCTGCAGTTCTGTGGTGGGTTATACATCACTCCAATGACTACTTTATGTTCTCCGGACTGAATTGTACCTACAATGTAGTCTCTTTCTCCAATCATGTCCATGCCTTCCATTTCCTCAAATCCCCATTGGTGTTTTATGAGCAGTGCAACCCCTCCTCCCCCTCTACTCCTTCTATCTTTCCTCAGGATCTGATATCCTGTTGGGAAGATTGTGTCTGTTATTATCTCAGCGAGTTTTGTTTCTGTGACTGCTATGATGTCTGGGGATTTTTCACTGATTCTTTCATTCCACTCCTCATGTTTATTCGTTATTCCATCCGCATTTGTGTACCAAACCTTTAGTTTCTTTTCTATCATTGTGGTCATGCAAGTATATTGGGGTTGGGGGAGGGAGAGCCTTGGTGGGGGCCTATATGGGGCTGTGGTGTAGGTGGGGTATGTGTTGATGGGGGTGGGGTCAGAATGCCCATAAGGGACAGCTGTTGGGGTGAGGTTTGTGATATGGGGGTTGGTGGCAGAGGGAACAGTGAGTGGGTTGGAGTATAGGTTGCTCAGTTGCGTTGGGAATGTCGCGGGTGGGGTCTTTTGGTGGGAGATTCTGTGGGGTGTGTTTGCCCTTCCTCCTGTGTCTGGGTCCTGCTCATTTTCATTGCTTCTCGTTCCTCCTTGCGTCTCTGTACCCTCTCTTTCAGTGTAGTCCTTTCTTCTTGTGTTCTGTCGCGGTCGAGGTATACTCTCTGGTACCCCTCTTTGTCTCTCAGTCTTGCTTTCTCTTGCAGAATCCTGATTCGAACTGATTCTTCCTTGAAAGTTACTCTGACAGGCCGTATCCTTCCACTCGCAAACCACCCAATTCTCTGAAAATTTGTCACCTGGGTCATATTGCCCTCCCCTATTGTTTTCATGATGCCTTCAATCATTTTTTTCTCCTCCTGTTTTATTTCTTCAAAGTTGGCCCCCTTGGCTTCTTGGAGCCCGTACACAAAAACTGACCTCGCCCTTTCCTCCTCCCACTGAGTCTCCATCTGCTTCCTCTGAGGCATTTTGTTTCCTTCCATTGACATGTTCTTGCCTTCAGTCCCTGTCATATCTGAAACTTCTATTCTCAGTGGACTGTCTTTCCTGGCCAGCTGTCCCTTGCTACTGCAGTTGGCTGTTAGAACCTCTGCATATAACAAACCTTCATTTTCTTCGGACCTGTCGCTTGATCTTAGTGTGCTCATCGTCTTTTCCCTGGCCCCACGTGGGTCTGATAGGTCCTTCGTGTACGGCATGTCTCCGTTGTTGCTTACCATCCCCTTGTCTGCGCCTGACTCTGAATTTCCATCATTGTCTTCAGACCTGTCGTTTGATCTCAGTGTGCTCGTCGTCTTTTCCCTGGCCCCACGTGGGTCTGATAGGGCCTTCCTGTACGGCATGTCTCCGTTGTTGCTTACCATCCCCTTGTCTGCGCCTGACTTTGAATTTCCTGATGTCACGTCTGAATTGTCATTTGTCTCTCTAATCTGTTTCAGGCTTTGCAGTTTCTCTTCTAAGCACTGTATCCTAGCTTCTGCTGCTAAGGCCTGTACTTCCCACTTCCTGCACTCTTCAGCTATCCGCTCCGGTGTGTGTGAGGGTGTGGGTGTGGGTGTGTGAGTGTGGGTGTGTGTGTGGGTGTGTGTGTGTGTGTGTGTGTGGGTGTGCGTCCTTGTGTGTATGCATATATTTGTACGCTCGTGTGCACATGTCCGTGCGTGCGCCCTCGTGTGTGTATGTGTGTGCGCGCGCGCTCGTGTGGGTGTATGATCC
>NW_027195269.1:240000-243073 GCF_038502225.1 Cherax quadricarinatus
TCCTGCAGTTCTGTGGTGGGTTATACATCACTCCAATGACTACTTTATGTTCTCCGGACTGAATTGTACCTACAATGTAGTCTCTTTCTCCAATCATGTCCATGCCTTCCATTTCCTCAAATCCCCATTGGTGTTTTATGAGCAGTGCAACCCCTCCTCCCCCTCTACTCCTTCTATCTTTCCTCAGGATCTGATATCCTGTTGGGAAGATTGTGTCTGTTATTATCTCAGCGAGTTTTGTTTCTGTGACTGCTATGATGTCTGGGGATTTTTCACTGATTCTTTCATTCCACTCCTCATGTTTATTCATTATTCCATCCGCATTTGTGTACCAAACCTTTAGTTTCTTTTCTATCATTGTGGTCATGCAAGTATATTGGGGTTGGGGGAGGGAGAGCCTTGGTGGGGGCCTATATGGGGCTGTGGTGTAGGTGGGGTATGTGTTGATGGGGGTGGGGTCAGAATGCCCATAAGGGACAGCTGTTGGGGTGAGGTTTGTGATATGGGGGTTGGTGGCAGAGGGAACAGTGAGTGGGTTGGAGTATAGGTTGCTCAGTTGCGTTGGGAATGTCGCGGGTGGGGTCTTTTGGTGGGAGATTCTGTGGGGTGTGTTTGCCCTTCCTCCTGTGTCTGGGTCCTGCTCATTTTCATTGCTTCTCGTTCCTCCTTGCGTCTCTGTACCCTCTCTTTCAGTGTAGTCCTTTCTTCTTGTGTTCTGTCGCGGTCGAGGTATACTCTCTGGTACCCCTCTTTGTCTCTCAGTCTTGCTTTCTCTTGCAGAATCCTGATTCGAACTGATTCTTCCTTGAAAGTTACTCTGACAGGCCGTATCCTTCCACTCGCAAACCACCCAATTCTCTGAAAATTTGTCACCTGGGTCATATTGCCCTCCCCTATTGTTTTCATGATGCCTTCAATCATTTTTTTCTCCTCCTGTTTTATTTCTTCAAAGTTGGCCCCCTTGGCTTCTTGGAGCCCGTACACAAAAACTGACCTCGCCCTTTCCTCCTCCCACTGAGTCTCCATCTGCTTCCTCTGAGGCATTTTGTTTCCTTCCATTGACATGTTCTTGCCTTCAGTCCCTGTCATATCTGAAACATCTATTCTTAGTGGACTGTCTTTCCTGGCCAGCTGTCCCGTGCTACTGCAGTTGGCTGTTAGAACCTCTGCATATAACAAACCTTCATTTTCTTCGGACCTGTCGCTTGATCTTAGTGTGCTCATCGTCTTTTCCCTGGCCCCACGTGGGTCTGATAGGTCCTTCGTGTACGGCATGTCTCCGTTGTTGCTTACCATCCCCTTGTCTGCGCCTGACTCTGAATTTCCATCATTGTCTTCAGACCTGTCGTTTGATCTCAGTGTGCTCGTCGTCTTTTCCCTGGCCCCACGTGGGTCTGATAGGGCCTTCCTGTACGGCATGTCTCCGTTGTTGCTTACCATCCCCTTGTCTGCGCCTGACTTTGAATTTCCTGATGTCACGTCTGAATTGTCATTTGTCTCTCTAATCTGTTTCAGGCTTTGCAGTTTCTCTTCTAAGCACTGTATCCTAGCTTCTGCTGCTAAGGCCTGTACTTCCCACTTCCTGCACTCTTCAGCTATCCGCTCCTCCATTTTCTTACCAAGCTCTACTATCTTCCTTCCCCACTCTTCCTCCCTTTTTTGGAAGAGTGAGGAAGAGTGGGGAAGGAAGATAGTGTGTGTGTGTGTGTGTGTGTGTGTGTGTGTGTGTGTGTGTGTGTGTGTGTGTGTGTGTGTGTGTGGGTGTGTGTGTGTGGTGTGTGTGTGACTCAACAATCAATATTTGCACCAATAACTCACTACAGTTGTGACCGGGTGTGGAAGTGTGAATTGCTCATTACTCTATAATTTGTTCATGATTGTAGCCATGTATAAACGTAAGTAACCATTCTTACAGAATTCATTACCTTTGTAACTTGTGAGCTCATTACCTTTGTACCTAGTTCAGCTATCAAAACTTTGGGGCCCAGTCCCTGGATCCATTATGTACCTCTGTAATCTGTAAATACCTTTGTAACTTGTCATGATTGTGACCAGACCTACCTGGAGCTCATTACCTTTGTACTTGTGAGTTCATTACCTTTGTAAATTGTGAGTTCATTACCTCTGTAACTTGCTCAGCTATCAAAACTTTGGAGTCCAGTCCCTGGACCCATTATGTACCTCTGTAATCCTTTGACTACCGCCCACAAGATGGGTATGTGGTGACTACCGCCCACAAGATGGGTATGTGGTGACTACCGCCCACAAGATGGGTATGTGGTGACTACCGCCCACAAGATGGGTATGTGGTGACTACCGCCCACAAGATGGGTATGTGGTGACTACCGCCCACAAGATGGGTAGGTGGTGACTACCGCCCACAAGATGGGTATGTGGTGACTACCGCCCACAAGATGGGTATGTGGTGACTACCGCCCACAAGATGGGTATGTGGTGACTACTGCCCACAAGATGGGTATGTGGTGACTACCGCCCACAAGATGGGTATGTGGTGACTACCGCCCACAAGATGGGTATGTGGTGACTACCGCCCACAAGATGGGTATGTGGTGACTACCGCCCACAAGATGGGTATGTGGTGACTACCGCCCACAAGATGGGTATGTGGTGACTACCGCCCACAAGATGGGTATGTGGTGACTACCGCCCACAAGATGGGTATGTGGTGACTACCGCCCACAAGATGGGTATGTGGTGACTACCGCCCACAAGATGGGTATGTGGTGACTACCGCCCACAAGATGGGTATGTGGTGACTACTGCCCACAAGATGGGTATGTGGTGACTACCGCCCACAAGATGGGTATGTGGTGACTACCGCCCACAAGATGGGTATGTGGTGACTACCGCCCACAAGATGGGTATGTGGTGACTACCGCCCACAAGATGGGTATGTGGAGACTACCGCCCACAAGATGGGTATGGGGTGCATAATAAACATATTAAAACTTAAACTAACATTCTCTGTTCTTGTTCTGACGTCTGTGAACTTGTAATGTTTATATGTTTTATGTTCTACCACCAGTGTTATTCCCCTGTCGTTTTTATCAAG
>NW_027195270.1:0-20000 GCF_038502225.1 Cherax quadricarinatus
TTTAACTATGCATTGAAATTTTTGTATCATACTCTGTTAATAAGATTCACGAAATCGTAATGACACGATTGCAAACAAGCCATACCACACCACGGGCGGGGATAGAACCCGCGATCAGTCTCAAAACTCCAGACCGTCTTGTTATCCACTGGGCCAGCTAGCCACAATAAGATTCGTCCAACTAGGTATATTTCTATACCAAAGGAAGGTTAGCATAGACACCTTTGTCTACAAATGCACTTTTTACAGACGAATATCCAGCTAGCGTGAGTCACAACAGCTTTGAGGGGACCCTAGCTCGAGATTCGTCTGTAAGAACGCGCATTTGTCGTCACAGTGGTGCCTATGCTAACCTTCCTATGGTGTAGAAATATACCTAGTTGGACGAATCCTATTGTAAATAACCCACACATAAAAGAGAGAAGCTTATGACGACGTTTCGGTCCGACTTGGACCACAATAGGATGTAATCTCACCAATAAAATCCCACATACCAATGCCCATGCCGGGGACTACCTAGATGGGAATTTCCCAAATTCCTTCTATCTTGCACCAACTGAGCCCACGGAAGTCACCGAGATTATAAAGTGACTTAAAAATAACTCAGGGAATCTGTCTCATGTCCTACCATTACTGTACAAGCGAGTGGCCCATGTCCTTTCGCATGCTATTTCATTACTTTTTAGCAAGTCACTAGAAACTAGCACCTTCCCGAAACTACTCAAGATGGCAAGGGTTACACCAATACATAAAGGTGTTGACCCTACAGACTTAAACAACTATAGGCCAATATCAAACTTACCATTGCTATCCAAAATCTTTGAGAAACTCGTGCATAGGAGACTAAATTCATATATAATGTCACAAAACATACTCAACCCCTGCCAATTTGGATTCAGGAAAAATAAAAGCACTAATGATGCAATTATAAAAATGCTAGACCTGCTTTACACAGCATTGGAAAATAAGGAATATCCACTAGGAATTTTTATTGACCTAAGAAAAGCTTTTGACACAGTAGACCACGACATCCTACTCCACAAACTTGACCATTACGGTATATGAGGCCATGCGCTTTTTTATTTCAAATCTTACCTTACTAATAGGTATCAGTATGTCACCATTAAAGACACAGCATCAGCAACACTGCCACTTGATACTGGAGATCCGCAGGGAAGTGTCCTTGGTCCCCTGCTCTTCCTCATATACATCAATGATCTTCCAAACGTATCCCAACACCTGAAACCCATTCTCTTTGCTGACAACACGACTTATGTCATCTTTCACTCTAATCTTGCCACTTGCTGCTCAAAATATCGACTTGGATGACAGCCAATAAACTTATGCTTACCACTGACAAAACCTACTATATTATGTTTGGTAGCAGAACAAGAGATGCACAAATTAACATTAAGATCGACAACACTCTAATTACCAGACATAATGAGGGCAAATTCCTAGGCCTATACCTTGACAACAACCTGAATTTCAGCACCCATATCCAACACATAACCAAAAAAGTATCCAAAACGGTTGGGATCCTCTCCAAGATACAATACTACGTGCCGCAAAATGCCCTTCTCACACTATACCACTCACCTATGCTATTTGTGCTTGGGAATCAACTGCAGCAACACACCTAAAGCCGATAATAACCCAACAAAAAGCTGCAGTAAGAATAATCACCAAATCCTATCCCTGGCAACACACCCCCTCACTCTTCATAGATCTAAACTTACTCCCTGTTCAGTACATCCACACTTACTACTGTGCAATCTGCATCTACAGGACCTTAAACTCCAATATCAACCTTGACCTAAAACGCTTTCTTAATAGTTGTGACAGAACCCACAGGTATAACACCAGACACAAACATCTCTACGACATTCCCCGTATCCAACTAAACCTTTACAAAAATTCAATGTATGCCAAAGGCCCTAAAATCTGGAACACCCTACCTGAGAACTCTAGAACTGCAGACACATTCATCACCTTCAAAACTACCATTAGAAAACATCTTATCTCCCTGATACACCCCATCAACTAACTACATGAATACCACCTGGTGGATCACACTTACACTCACTCACCCATTTGACCATAAACAGAAATATTAATCTCAATCTTAAAATAATGAATCCTGTGATTCTCCAATACTGAAACTATGTACTGTGCCAAAACAAAAGCATTCACATTGCTAAACTCACAAACTAGTATTTAGTCACTTAGCCATAATACCAACTTACCTATATTTGTAATATTTTAAAATTAAGAATTAAACTAAGTCCGCCCAAAATGCCTAGCCATACTAGGTGTTCTAGTGGTACACTCTGTAATCAATATTTTACTACATGTAAACCACACAATAACCAAATTCTGTAAACTCAGCATTGTAATCCTTATAGAGTATAAACTTTGAATTGACAAAGTCACACTAACCAGAAGTGGAGCAGGACGGCTATATATAGGCAGGAAGAGGTGGAACAAAGTCACACTAACCAGAAGTGTAGCAGGACGGCTATATATAGGCGTCCTATACATAGCCGTCCTGCTCCACTTCTGGTTAGTGTGACTTTGTCCCACCTCTTCCTGCCTATATATAGCCGTCCTGCTCCACTTCTGGTTAGTGTGACTTTGTCAATGTCCAAGTTTGACCGAAACGTCGTCGTAAGCTTCTCTCTTTTATGTGCGAGTTATTTGTGTATCGTTCCAGTCACGGTATTGTGCCTTTTTTTGTTATTTATGAATCTTATTGTGGCTAGCTGGTCCAGTGGCTAACGCGACGGTCTGGAGTTTTGAGACTCAGATTGCGGGTTCTATCCCCACCCGTGGTATGGTCTGTTAATAAGAATTTGAACATAAGATTGGGTTCCTGGTTGTATAGCATTGTTTCATTTATAATTGCAAATGGTTATTTTAATTCGCTAACCAGGTACCAATAAAACTAAATGATTGGTAATAAATAAAATTTACTTAAAAACAGGAGTTAATTATGTTCCTATTGTTACGGTGAAGATTAAGTCATAACTTAATCCTCCTAATATTTCTGATTATTCCAATACAAAAATAAGTTAATGAAACTGATAACTTGAATCAGAGTACTAATAGTCACGAAGCCCCTGGAAAACCCTTAAAAATTTATTCCACGAAACCGGATGGTATAGAAACATGCGAAGAAGCACGAGTGACTAATCTGGTCAACAACAGGACTCGGTTAATGTCCTTACTACAGCACAGTCTAAGGTAAAACCTATTCATCTGTTGGTTCTTTCCGAAGGAAAGCCTATTGAGCTTTCTCACACAGATTTACAGGGTCATCAAAAGACTTTTCCTTCTTTAGAGGAAACATGGAAGTTAGCCTTAACAGGCAATGTAATCCAAACTGTATCACCGTAGAGAAGTTAATCATTGTTTAAATTCCTTTTATGAAGATATGCCTTACAGCTTAGTTTAGTCATGATTCTTGTGAATTTAAAGTTTGTATAAATGATAAACAGTCTCACACAGGATCGAAGGAACTTTTTCATATTCTAACTACAGATTTTCCGAGTAACTCAAACTTCAACGTCAACAGTGAACTATCGAAAAGCAAAAGTCTGAAGTGCCTTAATAAATTCTATTTAGATGTATTCTCAGAGATCCCAGGACTTACCTCTACCGTTCTTCACAAGATTCAATTGTCAGCCAATGAACCAATAAGACAAACTGTTCTATCTACTTACGGAAAGTGTTTGACAATATTAATAAGCTATTAAAGTTAAATATCATAGAACTTTTTAAATCGCCTTTCTGTTCATCTGTCGTCATGGTTGAGAAATCAGATAATTCTTAAAGACTGGCATAAGATTTTCGTTATTTAAATGCCATCACAAAATGCCAGTAATCGATCATAACTTGTATAAATTTCATGACTGTAAATACTTGTCTGAATTAGAAATCTCGCAAGCATACCATCAAGTGTGGCCCGGTGGCCTGGTGGCTAAAGCTCCTGCTTCACACACGGAGGGCCCGGGTTCGATTCCCGGCGGGTGGAAACATTTCGACACATTCCCTTACACCTATTGTCCTGTTCACCTAGCAGCAAATAGGTACCTGGGTGTTAGTCGACTGGTGTGGGTCGCATCCTGGGGGACAAGATTAAGGACCCCAATGGAAATAAGTTAGACAGTCCTCGATGACGCACTGACTTTCTTGGGTTATCCTGGATGGCTAACCCTCCGGGGTTAAAAATCCGAACGTAATCTTATCTTAAGTGTCATTACACACACACTCTAAGCCATACACTGCTGTTGCTACTCATAGAAGACTAATGTAATATCACACAATACCTTTCATCTTGGTCACCAGGTGTGTCATGTATATCAGACTTGTGACAATAGTTCTTCTGACCTCAAGAATGTTTAAGTTTATTTTGATAATATTTATATCATATCTGGGAGGGTCATCTTACTACAGTCACTTGTTTTATACAGACTGGGAGCTCATGATCTTACAGTTAAACCCCAGAAATATTTTCTTGGATGTTTTAATGTGCAATACCTTGGGTTTATTATATCAGACAATAATTTATCCCTGCTTCAAAACAAGAATAAAGCAGCTCTAGAAAGTACCTTTCTAAATACAAAAAAAAAGTTGCTACGAAGTTTTCTGGGATCACTAATTTTTTTAGAGAAAATTTGTCCCTAGGTAGGAATAAGACAGGGAAACATGCACCAACAGGGAATACAGTCACAGAAACCCAAGGCAAACGGAAACCAAGCCTGTGCACATACTATGCACTTGGTATCTGCTGGCATGGGAAATCTGGAAAAACAGATGGGACATGCAACTATGACCACCCTAGAAAATGCCATGCCCATATGACAACAGGAAAATGCAAACTCCCTTCCTGTAAGCTTTTTCACCCTGAAATGTGTACCTCTTCAGTACAGGAAAGACTGTGCTATAACTTAAATTGCCAGGCATACCATCTAAAGGGGACAAAAAGATACAAAACATCCAGGCCATGGGAAAACCTGGGTAGCCACAGCCACTCAAGAGGGAGAGGTTTTTTAGTGCCAGGAAGAAAAAAAAACTGGCAGGAAATGGCAGAAATCGTACACCAAATCCAGTCATTCCTGGAGTGGAACCACAGTCGATGGCCTCCACTCCAAACCAACAGATACAGATACTAATGCCGGAAAAAAAATCCCCCCCCAGTACCAACAATACCACCAGTCCGATAACATTCTTCTTTGCAAATATACAGGGTCTAAAGCCAGCAACAAACAACAAAATACCTTTCATCCGTGGACTGCTTGCAGAGGCAAAGGCAATGTTCGCGGCTTTCACTGAGACCCACATAAAGGATCACTTGGACAACGAAATATGGATCCCAGGTTACAACCTATACAGATGTGACAGAGTGAACAGGCAAAAGGGGGGGGTTGGCCTGTACATTGCAGAGTCACTTGTTTGCACAGAACTGCTTAATGCCTCAAATGACGTAGTGGAAGTTTTAGCAGTAAAGGTCGAGAACAAAAACCTAGTCATTGTGGTAGTCTACAAGCCTCCGGATGCAACATCCCAGCAATTCCAGGAACAGCTGTCAAAAATTGACCACTGTCTGGAAAATCTTCCAGCTCCTGCACCCAACATCTTGCTCCTGGGGGATTTCAACTTAAGGCACCTAAAATGGAGGAATATAGCAAATAATATTGTTGCAGTAATAACACCAGGAGGCAGCTCTGATGAAAACTCACACTCACACGAGCTTTTAAATCTCTGCACAAAATTCAATTTAAACCAGCAAATAATAGAGCCTACTAGACTGGAGAATACACTAGACCTCATCTTCACTAACAATGATGATCTGATAAGAAATGTCACCATATCAAACACAATATACTCAGATCACAACATAATTGAGGTTCAGACATGTATGCGTGGAGCCCCAGACCGACAAAATGAGACTAGTCACGAGGGAGCATTCACCAAATTCAACTTCAATAACAAAAACATAAAGTGGGACCAAGTAAACCAAGTCCTAACCGATATAAGCTGGGAAGATATACTAAGCAACACAGACCCAAACTTATGCCTAGAACAGATTAACTCGGTGGCACTCGATGTATGCACAAGGCTTATTCCTCTAAGAAAAAGGAGGAGTAGATGTAAAATAGAAAGAGACAGGCGCTCCCTTTACAGGCGACGGAAAAGAATAACAGAGCGGCTAAAAGAGGTCAATATATCTGAAATGCGCAGGGAGACACTGGTCAGAGAAATAGCAAGCATCGAACTTAAGCTAAAAGAATCCTTTAGGAGTCAGGAATCGCGGGAAGAACTAAAAGCCATAAATGAAATCGAAAGAAACCCAAAGTATTTCTTCTCCTATGCCAAATCAAAATCGAGAACAACGTCCAGTATTGGGCCCCTACTTAAACAAGATGGGTCCTACACAGAGGACAGCAAGGAAATGAGTGAGCTACTCAAGTCCCAATATGACTCAGTTTTTAGCAAGCCGCTAACCAGACTGAGAGTCGAAGATCAAAATGAATTTTTTATGAGAGAGCCACAAAATTTGATTAACACAAGCCTATCCGATGTTATCCTGACGCCAAATGACTTCGAACAGGCGATAAATGACATGCCCATGCACTCTGCCCCAGGGCCAGACTCATGGAACTCTGTGTTCATCAAGAACTGCAAGAAGCCCCTATCACGAGCCTTTTCCATCCTATGGAGAGGGAGCATGGACACGGGGGTCGTCCCTCAGCTACTAAAAACAACAGACATAGCCCCACTCCACAAAGGGGGCAGTAAAGCAACAGCAAAGAACTACAGACCAATAGCACTAACATCCCATATCATAAAAATCTTTGAAAGGGTCCTAAGAAGCAAGATCACCACCCATCTAGAAACCCATCAGTTACACAACGCAGGGCAACATGGGTTTAGAACAGGTCGCTCCTGTCTGTCTCAACTACTGGATCACTACGACAAGGTCCTAAATGCACTAGAAGACAAAAAGAATGCAGATGTAATATATACAGACTTTGCAAAAGCCTTCGACAAGTGTGACCATGGCGTAATAGCGCACAAAATGCGCGCTAAAGGAATAACAGGAAAAGTCGGTCGATGGATCTATAATTTCCTCACTAAGAGAACACAGAGAATAGTCGTCAACAGAGTAAAGTCCGAGGCAGCTACGGTGAAAAGCTCTGTTCCACAAGGCACAGTACTAGCTCCCATCTTGTTCCTCATCCTCATATCCGACATAGACAAGGATGTCAGCCACAGCACCGTGTCTTCCTTTGCAGATGACACCCGAATCTGCATGACAGTGTCTTCCATTGCAGACACTGCAAGGCTCCAGGCGGACATCAACCAAATCTTTCAGTGGGCTGCAGAAAACAATATGAAGTTCAACGATGAGAAATTTCAATTACTCAGATATGGTAAACACGAGGAAATTAAATCTTCATCAGAGTACAAAACAAATTCTGGCCACAAAATAGAGTGAAACACCAACGTCAAAGACCTGGGAGTGATTATGTCGGAGGATCTCACCTTCAAGGACCATAACATTGTATCAATCGCATCTACTAGAAAAATGACAGGATGGATAATGAGAACCTTCAAAACTAGGGAGGCAAAGCCCATGATGACACTCTTCAGGTCACTTGTTCTATCTAGGCTGGAATATTGCTGCACTCTAACAGCACCTTTCAAGGCAGGTGAAATTGCCTACCTAGAAAATGTACAGAGAACTTTCACGGCACGCATAACGTAGATAAAACACCTCAATTACTGGGAGCGCTTGAGGTTTCTAAACCTGTATTCCCTGGAACGCAGGAGGGAGAGATACATGATTATATACACCTGGAAAATCCTAGAGGGACTAGTACCGAACTTGCACACGAAAATCACTCACTACGAAAGCAAAAGACTTGGCAGACGATGCACCATCCCCCCAATGAAAAGCAGGGGTGTCACTAGCACGTTAAGAGACCATACAATAAGTGTCAGGGGCCCGAGACTGTTCAACTGCCTCCCAGCACACATAAGGGGGATTACCAACAGACCCCTGGCAGTCTTCAAGCTGGCACTGGACAAGCACCTAAAGTCAGTTCCTGATCAGCCGGGCTGTGGCTCGTACGTTGGTTTGCGTGCAGCCAGCAGCAACAGCCTGGTTGATCAGGCGCTGATCCACCAGGAGGCCTGGTCACAGACTGGGCCGCGGGGGCGTTGACCCCCGAAACTCTCTCCAGGTAAACTCTAGGTAGGTAAGGGTGGCGTCGGTCAAAACATTGTAGCTCTTTTGTTTACCGTCCGATTTCCTCCAGTTTTGGTGCACAAGACCAAGTGTTTTCACTCTTTGTTAAAAATATTGATCAAAAATATACCTCAAACAACAACTGAGAAAAGACTAACATACTGAAAATGCCCTTGAGGCCAAATTTATTCCTATATGGGACGCCATAAGGTTGTTTGGACACTTGGTGCCGAGAACAATGTTAATACTACGTTCTAAAGCTATAATAACCTCTAAATGTCTTATCTTTATTTCACAAAAAATAAAGTTTGTAGTTCTTGGAATGTTGCAAAATATCTGCCCTTTACTCCCACATAAATCCCAAAATAATTGGAATATTTCCCCCAAAATAGCTTTAGTAAATAGAGAAATGATTATTTTACAATTTCCGTGAATATTATTCCATTTAATTAAGTAGTAAAGGAAGAATTTTGGCCATTAGGTGAATAAGTTACTTCCGAGATATTGGCTTGGAAAGCCGGCCGGCCCGCCGTCTCGAAAAAAATAAAAAAAAATTGCGAAAATCGCGTTTGTTTGGGTGTATTTCTTAGTAAACTGATGTTCTAGTGTAGTTATCCTCTTCAAAATACAGTTTTCTTTTACTTAGAGACCAAAGAATATGACATGAGAGGATTAACTCATTTATATCGAAATATTCTCTATGGTCTCGCCATATTATGGCTTATTTTATTCAGTCTAGAGTATATAACATGTTTGTATGTTATTTATAGGGTTTATTATATCATATTAGATCAATTCTGATAGATAAATAAGCCCTAGAGTTGATATATAAGCTGATATAAGCGTAATAATGAAGTGATTTCTCCAGGTACTCTCTGGAGCCGAGAGTTCCCAGATGGTTCCTGGTTGTCTCTAAGTCTATGGATAAGCTCCGCCTACTGTTTTATGATGCCAAATAGTCAGTTATTATATTAGAAAGAATAATGCAAGAAAAAGCGATAAAAAACAAGGAAAAATTCCAAAATATATATGGGCTGTGAGCAGACTCGCTACCCACACCGCCGTCACCATACCTGATATAAATGACTATAATTTCTTGTTGAAACGTCGTAGAACTTTCATTCTGGTACCATTGTATTGCCAAAGAGTTAAGTTATTTTTCGGTATATATAACTCAATTTCCATAATTTTTCAATTTTTTTTGTGATCGCGCAGAAAACTGCCCGACGGCAGTTTATTTATTATTTAAAGAAGTATGTGAAGGAATCTCTTGATTGTTCAGTAGAAGCTTCAGAAACCTTAGAACAGTTTATAAGTATATTTTCTAACCCTCCAGTTCTCAAGTTACCAGACATTAATAATTTTTTTTGTCTCCGAACATATGCCTCTCATTCTGGACTCAGTGTTGTTCTTCAGTATTATGATGAGATTCCCTTCTCAATATATTTCCCCAGTAAGAAACTTCTGCCGAGAGAAGAAATATTTTCTACTGAGAAAAAGGAAAGTTATGAATTAGTTTGAGATACAACTTCAAATTCCATATACACGGTAAACACTTTATATTTGAAACTGATCACAAGCCACTCTCTACCTCGAGAACTTTAAGGTACCAATTCCAGATTATCAAAGTGAGCATCATTTTCTTACTATATTATATAATGTGCTCATCCTGTAGATGAGTACAGAATGCTTATGACTTTTCTAATTTTGTAACTGACTCTTAAGGCTTGTGGTGAGGCGAGTATGTATGATTGTAGGGAACTTACTGTACTGGGGGTTAGTTGGGTAAGAGTATGTACTTTGTTTTATAATGAGACTATGATGTAGGTTATTTCATTTATTGATTGATGTGCAGGTTGTGAGTAACCGATGTATTTATCGTGAATATTCTTCTTATCGTATTGTGCCACCGTCAGATGTCAGTAATATTATGTAAACAGTGTATACTTAAAGGGATTATGGATTTAATGGGTGTTTAAATTATATTATTGACCCTGTTACAGGTGTAGCCTGCATGTTATGTCATTGTTGTTCTTGGGTAAATAGGGTTGAGATTTACCCAATCTTCTTAATGTTGCGTTTTGTTATAAGTGATATTTTCTAGTGTACCCGTGTAACCTCTTTGTGTCTGTTAATATTGTTTTTTATTTTGCTATTGTACGTCCTGAGGGATTGTGATTCATAATGTGTTTATATTAAATGTATGTCAACCCTTGTTTAAGGGGTTTTATGTTAAACTATGTATTGTATTTTAAATAAAATATATAAAAAAGAAAACTTTGGCTTTTTAGGTTGAATATATAGCTGGCTTGGACAACCACTTCTCAGATTTGTTGAGCCGAGATTGCAAACAGTTTTTCCCCTTGGGAATTTAACTTATTGCGGCCTACGAAAAGTTTTGGAAATCGGGTAATGTGAGGAAATGATTCACTGCCTGGATGAGGTAGAGTGCGGTCGTGCTTTGCACCCCTCTACTGTTTGCCCAGACGAGCTTCTCGGAAAACAATATGGCACTAGGTGTGCGCCGGAGAGTGAATACTGTGGGCATTGAGCTCATTAGTGGGGCTTTAACACCTACATCAGTCCGGGTGTTATTGCCCAAATTTATAGGAGACATATGGCATCAGAGACGAGGATTTATATGGAGTGGCACTAAATGGTGTTTACAGAATATACATGAAAGTGCTAACAGTCATGTGTATGAGGCGTTGGTGGATCGTTATCAAGATGTCAGCATTAACGTAACACTGGCAGTAAGGGTCAGGTTGACGGATGTATGGTGACATTATTCATGGGTCAAGCTCCGCAACGTGCCTTTTGAGGCTGATGAAGCAGATATCATAAGTGCTTTCGAAAGATATGGGACTGTACATCTAGCCCAACCTGGAAAATGGGTAAAAGGAGCCTACGCTGGATTTCCTGAGGGTTCTTTCAATCTCAAGATGATGGTGAGACATCCTATACCCTCGTATGTATATCTTGAGGAGTTTAAAACCCAGGTATTGGTGGTGTATGTCGGGCAGAGGAGTATGTGCCAACTGAGTGGCGAATATGACAATATGGTGGCAGATTGTGGCAAGTGGAATTGGGCTCCTGGGCCGGCAAGAGGAGGAGCACCTGCGAATGAGAAAACAATGCCTGAGGAAGAACGGAGGCATGGAGGAGGGCGTGGTTGCATGAGGAGTGAAGAGGTGGTGGCTCCTCCTGTGGAATCGGAAGGGGAAGTGGTGATTCATGAAGCAACCAGCCCATTGACAGTACAGTTGTCGAGTGAAGAGGTGCAAGTGGGGGCAGAAGTGAAAGCTATCGAGGAGTTGGCGATGGTGTTACAGGCTATGTTACAGTCTACAGAGGTGGAGAGTCGCAGGGAGCAGGAACCTGGGATCGGGGCGGAAGTAGGGGTGTGCGGGAGGAGAGAGGACCAGGTGGCACCTGTGATGGACAGTGTGAGTGCCATAGAAGGACATAGAGGCGAATTCAGGATGGTAGAGGTGGAAGTCCATTGTGCTGACTCCCAGGACACAGATATGGAGATGGAGGGAGCAACGAGGAGAAGGGCGGCGGCATCAGATTCGGACGATGTTCTGACGCCAGCGCAAAGGCCAGGGAAAAAGGCATGGGATTATGGTACCCATAGGGACTCTAAGAGAGGGCCACAACAGAAGGGGGGGGGATGGTTGGGAAGAAGGGTGGAGTATGTGGCAAAGGCAATGCTCAAGGAAATGGTCAGAAAGGGAAGAGTCTTGAAATGAGGCTGGGAGGGGAAACCTTAAACCAGCCTCAGGTGTGTAACAATAAATATTAATGGTCTGTGTGCTGGTGTAAAACGTGAGTACTTCCAGATATTTTTGAATAGATACAAGGTCGACGTGGCTTTTGTGCAGGAACACAATTTTAAAATTGATCTTGAATAAGTGGTGCCTGGGTACCAGGCTTATGTGTTGCCATCTGAGCATTTAAAAGGAGGAGTAGGTGTGTTGATCAGGGAGGCAAGCCATTTGTATTGCACAGAAAAGAGGGGAAAAGGGGGAGAGTATTACGTGTGGAAGGATGGTGGATGTGAGAGTGGCGTTTGTGTGTGTGTATGCCCCAGCAGAAAGTGAAGTGAAAGTAAAGACTGACTTTGTGCGAGAGGAACTTGTGTACTTCCTATGCACATTACTGTCTGTGGCGATTGTGGGGTGGGGATTGGAATTGTGTAGTTAAGAGGGCAGACGTGGAACCCAGAGGAGTGGGAAGTTTTTCCTCAGTCTTAGGGGGCCTGTTTAGAGATCTTCAGTTACGTCATGCTTTTGGGAGAGTGTGAAGGCTTACTCAGCCCTGTAACAACTTCAGTCAGTATTACTCAGGCTGGCTCCTCCTCAGGAAAATTAGTGAATAGAAAAAGAAATAATAACAGACAAACATAAACACTTTATTATATAGAAAATAGAAAATTTATAACACTTAAATATGAAATATTAATCCTACATTAAAGAAAATGAAAAATGAAAAATATAAATGATAACTGAATTCAACGCTAATAGGGGTGTCTGGTGTTGTTGACACTGTTGTTGAAATCGTAGCCGTTGCTGATGATGGGGAGGGGGTCGCAGGTGTTGGTGACCACCACTGGCTAGTTCTTCACAGTATACCAGTGAGTATTCTATCCCGAAGACAGGAAAGCTGCAATGCTGTGGAGTTACGTCCTGCAATTTCATACAGGTGCACAGGTACTTCAATACAACCTGGAGAAGTCTCTGGACGTTAGTCCTTCTCCTGTTCTGCTTGTTGATTGCCAGGTGACCCTCTCTGACATCCAAGAGTAGAGTCGGGAGCTGTGAGTCTAATGATTTACTGTTTAACCAGAGCCCCACACGTCACCTTTCGGGGGGGGAAGAGGGAGGGGAAGGGATAGCGGGAGCTAGACTGACCCTACCTTAACAAGCAGCCGGCAGTCAAACTATCACTTTCAGGGAGGGGGAAAAAAGGCGGCAAAAACGGGAGCTTGACTTACCCTACCTTAACTAGTAGCCGGCAGACAAACTATCAATTTAGGGGTTGGGGGAGAAAAGGCGGGAATATCGGGAGCTAGACTGACCCTACCTTAACGAGTAGCCGGCAATGAAACTATTGTTAATATATATATATATATATATATATATATATATATATATATATATATATATATATATATATATATATATTACTTCTCTACTCTTATCTATTGAACTTTTCCCTCACACTCCCCCATACCAAGACTTATAGTCAAGGAGTATAAGAAGAATAGGCAAAGAAAGAGTTCTAACATGTGGAAGTCGCGTAAGGCAACAAATATTCTACTGACTGTCACGACTTAACCAGTCAGAGAAATAACTGGATGAACCATTGATATACACAATATGGAACTTAAAAGCCTGGAGTGCCAATGTCCATCTCAAGATGCGACTGTTGGTTCCCTTAAAAGTTTGTAGGTATATCAAACGTTTGTGGTCCGTTTCTAAAATGAATTCTTTTCCCAGCAAATAAAATTTAAGTTTGGAGATACCCCACACAAGGGCCAAACATTCCTTTTCTATTGTGGAGTATCTTGTTTCTGCGGGAAGGAGTTTCCGGCTTAGGAAGCATACAGGGAAGGGAGTACCATCATGGTATTGTAGTAGCACCGCCCCTAAGCCAGTATTGGAGGCATCAGTTCTCAAACAAAATGTTTTATTAATATCTGGAATCTTAAGTATAGGGTCTTTCGAAAAGATACTTTTAATCTCATTAAACTTTTCCCGAGCTACGTCGGAAAGTTCAAGAGGTTCCTTCACAGACTTTTTAAGAAAGTCGGATAAGATGCCTGTAAGATCACCAAGATTCGGGATAAACCGTGCATAAAAATTTACAGAACCAAGAAAGCTACGCATGAGTTTCTTGGTTTTGGGGAATTTAAATTCTAATAAAGCTTTGATCTTACTTGGGAGAGGCTGCAGAGAGTTATTAGAAAGTATCAGACCAAGATATCTAATCTTGTTATACCCAAGGAAGCATTTCTTCGGCTTGGCAGTGAGGCCATGTGAGCGTAACCTACGCAAAACTGATGTTAATGTTTGGATATGTTCGCCCCACGTAGATGTCATTACGTAAATGTTATCAAAATAACCTGAAACATTTGGCATATTACCCAAGACCTGTCTCATCAGTCTCACGTAGGTAGCACAGGCAGTTACCAAACCAAAGGGCATATTTCTATACTGCATCAGTCCTTGGTGTGTAGGAAAAGCGGTGTACTGCTTAGGAGAAGGATCTAACATTACTTGATGATATGCCTGTGCAATATCAATCTCTGAAAAGAAGGAAGCGTCATAAAATTTGTGTAGATTGCTATCTATTAAGGGCATAGCCTCAGCATCCCACCGAGTTATAGCATTAAGGCCTCTTAAGTCAATAGCAAGTCTATATGAATTATCCTCCTTCTTAACCATGACTACTGGTGAGCAATATGCAGATACTGAAGGTTCAATGATCTTTAGTTTTAATAATTTGTCTACCTCTCGGTCAAATGCATCCCTAAGGTGAACTGGAACTGGGTATAATTTCCGTTTGATAGGATCGTCCGTCAATAAGTCAATCTTATGGACTACCGTGGAGGTAACACCTGGAATATCAGTAAAGACGTCTGAAAAGTTACTCACACATTGAAGTAGTTCATGTCTCTTATGGTCATCCAAAGATTCATTAATATTAATGTTGGTTGCATCCGAGTGGTCAAGAGTCACCAAGTCATGTAGTTCTTCATCATAGTCTAAGTTAGAGGTGTCAATTATGCACACATTACATTCTCAAGTTGTCTTATCAAGTTCGTGTGGAAAAACTAAGTCAAAGTTGTTAAGGCAGTTAACCGAATTTCTTCGGTAATATTTCTTAAGGATGTTGATATGATAAAGTTTAGGTTTCCCCTTGACTTCTATGAGGTAGTCAACTTTCCCACAAATTTTTAATACTTTATATGGACCTTTCCATGCTACTAATAATTTATTTGACTTGGTAGGCAAAAGTACAAGAACTTCATCACCTACTTTAAAATTTCTCCTCTGACTTTTGGAATCAAAATAGGTTTTGTACTGGTCCATTGACAAGCTTAGGTTTTTCGAAACTATGTCAGAGGTCTCCTCAAGTTTGGATCTAAGGTCAAGGAGAAACTGGTAAGAAGACTGAACCTCAGCATTTACCTCCTCATTAGTCCATAAGTCATGAAGGATGGACAATGGGCCTCTGGCCTGTCTACCATAGAGAAGTTCAAAAGGTGAAAACCCCAAAGAGTCACTGGGAACTTCCCTCATGGCAAACAAAGCACAGGGTAGGTAACGATGCCACTCCTTAGGTTTAAGGGAGCAAAGTTTCCTTAAAATGGACTTGAGAATCGAATGCTGGCGCTCAATCCTCCCATTACAGCTGGGATGACAGGGTGTGGTGAAGAGAGGCTTCACTCCCAGAAGTTGGTTTAGATGTTGCATTAAGTCAGATGTGAATTGTGTCCCACGGTCAGACAAAATTTCTCTAGGGATGCCCACTCTAGAGAAGATGGACAAAAGGGCTTCAGCCACCTCTGTAGTAGTTATGGTCTTTAAGGGAACGGCTTCAGGGAAACTCGAAGCATAATCATCTAATGTTAATATATATCTATGTCCCCCAGATGAAAGTGGAGGTAAAGGACCAACGATGTCAATAGCTACTCTTTCAAACGGTACCATAAAGATAGGCATTTTGACCATAGGTACTCGCCTGGTACCTCCGGAGGATGACAGTTGGCAAACTTTACGCGATCTACAATAGTTAGTGACATCTGAGGACATTTTTGGCCAAAAATAGGTTTCCCTAATTTTATTTAAAGTTTTACGATGCGAGAAATGTCCAGCCACTGGCAGGTCATGAGCCATTTTAAGAACAGTCTCTCTGCATTGACTTGGAACAACTAAGATGGAATAGTCTGTCTCATCTGAATTTAATTTGAATACTGACTTGTACAAGATACCTTTTATATATTCAAATTTATATGAAAAGTTTTTCCTTTGGATAACTTGATTTTGTTTAGCGGCATTATGGCAATTCTGAAGAGAAGGGCAATTACGTTGTAACTTGACAAAGGAGTCCTTCGATATGTCTAAAGGCTTAAAGTCAGGGAAAATCAAAGGATGGACAGTAGGAGAAGCATGGGCTTTGGTCTGAGCCCTAGTCAAGACATTTATGGTATCGGAGGTGATATCTTCACTTTCATCTAACAAGTGAACCGGTGATCCTACTATCTCGCTTTCGAGAGTAGCATCACTGGTTTTTAATCCCACATGAATCTCACGAGACATTGTCTCATCTGAACTTTCGAGGGGCTTCTCCGACTCTACAGGAAGAGGATCTTAAACACCTATGTCTATCTTTGGTGATGAGAGGTCAACCTCAGAAGGAAGAATGGCACCTTTTACATTACCTATTAGTATGGAGCAAGAAGTGATGGGAGCTAGTATGGCTTCAGACCAACCTGTGAACCATTTAGACCTAATGTAACAACAGATGGTAGGAAAAGTGTCTGTACGGCCCAAGTAGTCTGAAAGTATAGCAGAGGAATGAGTTTCTTTAAGGTTAGGGAACAGCTTATCAGAAATGACTATACATGTGAATCCAGTGTCTCGTAAAATGGTAGATACATTAAGTCCATTAACTGTTCCTGAACAGAAGGGTGCTTGGTCATTACAGTCTTTAAAACATCTTCCAACTTTTTGGACCTTCTTAGAAGGACAATCTGGACGTCTATGTCCCTTAACACCACACAAATGACAAACAGGAATAAAAGAAGTCACTTTACTTTCCACTAGAGGCTTTGATTTCTTAAGGTCTGATGAACCCTTGCCCTTAGGGTTCGATCGCTTTAGGTCTTTATAGGAATTGTGAGCCTCAGCATACAGGTCAGCAGCATCAGCAACTTCCTCAGCTTTAATCAGGTTACATTCTCTGATGAATGTTCGTATCTGATGGGGAAGAGCTGTCAGGAACTGGTCAGCAACCATGAAGTCTCGAAGAGATTCATAACTGTGATCAATTCCTGAACTATCTATCCAAAAGTCGAACAAACGAAAGAGTGTTACCTGTAACTGCTGAAAGTTTTAGCCAGGCTGTAAGGTGGCATACCTGAAATCTTTCCTGTAAGAATTAGTGGTTTTTTGATATGCTTTAAGGATTGCCTTCTTTAGTGGGTTATAATTACATATGATATCCTGCTACAAAGTTGCATAGATATTCAAGGCTGTACCAGAAAATAACATTCCTAACCTGGTAGCCCAGGTGTCAGCAGGCCATTCACAGAGGGTAGCGGTATTTTCAAACCTGATAATGTATGAAGTTATGTCTTCCCCCTCTGTGAAGGGAGGTAAATTAGGTGTTGGAATATGTGCACTAGCTGCATGATGTTCAATTACTCCTTCTTCTAATTGTTGTTGTGTAAATGTTAACTTTTTATTCTCTAATTCAAGGCAAGATTTTTCGAGCTCACGATCCTTTTCTCTCTCTATTAACTCGTGTTCTCTATCCTTTGCTCTTTCTTCAAGTTCTCTTAATTTAACCTGTTCCTCACATATCTTAGCTTGTTCCTCACGTATCTTAGCTTGTTCCTCACGTTCCCTAGCTCTTTCCTCACGATCAAGTCTATCACGCTCTTTTTGGTCTTCTCGTTCTCTTTCTAACTGTCTTTCTCGGATTTCTCTCTCAATTCTCTCTCTCTCCTTTTTCTCTTCTCTTTCAATTCTCTCTCTCTCCTTATTCTCTTCTCTTTCGATTCTCTCTCTCTCCTTATTCTCTTCTCTTTCCCTTTCTAGCTGTCTCTCTTCTCTCTCAATTCTCTCTCTTTCAAGTATTTCCTGGATCTTAGCACTAATGAAAGATTCTAAATTTTTCCCTGTTATTCCTAACTTACTTCCAGCATTCATCCAAAACTGGTATTCCTCCATGCTTGCAAGAATAACTTAAACTAACAGGGGAAATGAAACAGGTATTAAAGAAAATGGAGGGTTCAATACCTGCTCCGCTCAAACTGTAAATAAACAAGAGGGCTCGATCCCTGCTTCAATTAAACAATATGTATTAATGAAGACGAAGGGTTCTATGCTGGCTCTGAGCAAACAGCAAGTAGAATGGGGTCTCTTGACCATCCAATCTTCTCACCAACAAATCAAGAGTGTCCTATGACAGTTCCCTTGATAAAATGAAGAGCTCAATGAAACAAGTTGTCACTGGAAAATCTCGGGTCTGTAGAGTCTAATCCTTCAAAGTGTTTCAAGGTTACATGAAATTAGGTGGCAGAATTAAATATTATATCCTGCCTGACTTGACTTACAATAAATTGAGACTATAACAATCACCAAATCTTTTAAATACCTGTACTGTAGTACTACCATAGAGAATGATTACTCATGGCTGGTGGTAACCGTCTGTGGTATGCAGCGTTGAAGTTCCAATGGTAGATTCGAGATGGAGTTGAATCTTGATTCAGTAGAGTTGTATCCTGGCAAGGTCGCCACTTGTGAAGGCTTACTCAGCCCTGTAACATCTTCAGTCAGTATTACTCAGGCTGGCTCCTCCTCAGGAAAATTAGTGAATAGAAAAAGAAATAATAACAGACAAACATAAACACTTTATTATATAGAAAATATAAAATTTAAAACACTTAAATATGAAATATTAATCCTACATTAAAGAAAATGAAAAATGAAAAATATAAATGATAACTGAATTCAACGCTAATAGGGGTGTCTGGTGTTGTTGACACTGTTGTTGAAATCGTAGCCGTTGCTGATGATGGGGGGAGGGGGGTCGCAGGTGTTGGTGACCACCACTGGCTAGTTCTTCACAGTATACCAGTGAGTATTCTATCCCGAAGACAGGAAAGCAGGTTCTTTACCGCTGCAATGCTGTGGAGTTACGTCCTGCAATTTCATACAGGTGCACAGGTACTTCAATACAACCTCGAGAAGTCTCTGGACGTTAGTCCTTCTCCTGTTCTGCTCGTTGATTGCCATGTGACCCTCTCTGACATCCAAGGGTAGAGTTGGGAGCTGTGAGTCTAGTGATTTACTGTTTAACCAGAGCCCCACACGTCACCTTTCGGGGGGGGGGGAAGAGGGAGGGGAAGGGATAGCGGGAGCTAGACTGACCCTACCTTAACAAGCAGCCGGCAGTCAAACTATCACTTTCAGGTAGGGGGAAAAAGGTGGGAAAAACGGGAGTTTGACTTACCCTACCTTAACTAGTAGCCGGCAGACAAACTATCAATTTAGGGGTTGGGGGAGAAAAGGCGGGAATATCGGGAGCTAGACTGACCCTACCTTAACGAGTAGCCGGCAATGAAACTATTGTTAATATATAAATAACAAAAAGGCACAATACCGTGACTGGAACAATACACAAATAACCCGCACATAAAAGAGAGAAGCTTACGACGACGTTTCGGTCCGACTTGGACCATTGACAAAGTCACACTAACAGAGGTGGAGCAGGACGGCTATATATAGGCAGGAAGAGGTGGTAGTAGTAGTAGTAGTAGTAGTAGTAGTAGTAGTACAAGAATTGTATATAAAACCGACAGGATGAAATTAAGACACATGCACAACGCCCGGGCATCCCCATCGTAGATGTTTCGCCATCCAGCCACCCACTGGATGGCGAAATGTCCACAACAAAGACAACCACAACAAAGACAACAGTAGTTCTAGTAGAAGAAGAAGAGGTAGTAGTA